>NW_007736926.1:44866-56820 GCF_000696425.1 Galeopterus variegatus
AAAAAAAAAAAAAGGAAAATGTGTACAACTATTTTGTGACTTTTTAAGTTAAAAGATTACAAACTGTTTTGAAAGTTAAAGTTACTCCTCTTAAAGATTAGAAATCATTTTTATAAATTTCTTTTCATCAGCAGAGAATCAAAATGCCTTTGCACATTACATTGGGAAAGAAGCGATTGTGATCTCAAATGTATTAAAAAGTCATAGGACATGTTTACTGAGGCTTAATTTAAAACAGGAATAATTCTGTCTCTTTCTTGCCTATTTTTCTTTCAGGAACAACAAAACTTCAGCAAAATCTGAGTGCAGTGACAGTTCTAATTTCCATGTGGGTACTTCAGAAAGTTCACAGAGAGATCCTTGTCTTTCAATTCTGTTTTTACACAAACCTTTTGAAGTGCCCTTGTATGTTATTTAATGTGAGTGGGAATCTTTATGGACTTTGCTAAGTTGATTAAATCAGTGCATAGTGAGCATATAAATCAATGTTTTTTGAGCATGCTCTTTGTTGGGCGTACAAAAATATACAAGAATTTGCTCTTTTCTCTGAGGGGAAAAAAGCCATTAATCTCAAAAAGAGAAAAAAAGAAAAAGAAAACTGTTGTTTTAAGGGTAATGGCTTTCGCCATTCTCAATGAACTAAAATTAATACTTCAACTTGTCCCACAGCACTTTGTACCTCCCACTTTGACCTCCCTGTCCAGATTATTGTATTCAGAATTTCTGCTTTTATCATTGTCCTTTTAAGCCTGTCTTCACCTAACAGTTCCTTTGTAAGCCTCACCTTCACTCAGTTACACACCCACATCTACAACACAGACCTCAGAATTCTGCACTTCTTGTTTGGGATATTCAGTATGTGCTGTGCCAGCGAAGGCTCACTCCCCAGGTTACATCTGAATGGCGTTCCATTCAGTGTGGATTTCCCGAATAAAACTGTAAAAGAGTAAAGTAATAGACATTGACTGGTTCTGTACTTTTATGTTCCAGCTGATGCGGTATAGAGGTAAGGGACTTAAAAAAAAAAAATCTGCTTAGCGTAAAATATTTCCCAGGAAGAAGCAGAGACTGATTTGTATTAACAGCTTTATTTAAACACTGCAAACACATATTAGAAGAGTTAATTCTATTAGATATTCACATTTTAGGTTGATGCCAGTTTAGCTTCAAATTTACTTTTGCTTGAAAAGAGAAGATACAGTCCATTGGAATTGCTAGACAGGTCTGGAGGAACTTAGGCACGGTGGGTCTCAGGATGGCTAATGAGACTAGCACGCAGGAAACACTCAATATTTTTTGAATGAATGGGAATGATTCAGAAAAGAAAATAAATGAGGAAATAAGAAATAAATGGCCTGATCAGCAAACTGATCTCAAGCCCTAACGTAGCTAATGCCACTTCAAGTCATCTCCTACATTGTCTTTGGCAGGTGGCCTCAGATTTAGATTTGGACAACATGTATTAAGCCCTTACAGTGCGCCATACATTTCTAGAGGGGTGTTCCTCATTAGGCTAGTCCAGTATCATTAGTTTCATCTATTATTCAAGGGCCTGAGGAGAAGAAAGAACAAAGCAGAGAAAAATATGCTCCCATTTATCCACCCTTTTTTCTTTCCTGTCTTTATTAGTAATAAATTCTTCTGGACTTCAAGAACCAAACTATGTATATCCTCTATCCCCCCAAGAATTTTGAAGTCTGCTGTCTTGGACCTTCATCAATAAAGATCTAGCGCATTAGGGAGGTACCATGAGAGAGCATTTTCCCACAGGTTTTAGCTCTTGTTCCTTTTTTGTGCTTCTCTCTTACTCAAGTGGAAGAAATAAATGAAGGCCACCCAAATGAGAACAAGAACAGGTTATTAATTCAGAGCTGGCTATAGCAAGGAAGTCAGCCACCATACCTTGTGTTTGGAAGAAACTCAAAGGCAGGCAAAGGAGTGGAAAAGCTTTATAGTGGAGAAAAGGGGAGACTTAATACGTCCTGATCGGAGGTGGTTGGCATGGGGAAGCGGAGGTGGGATAACTAGAAGCTGGACATCCTAAGATTGGTTACAGAGTATATTTGGCTTTCTCTTGTTGGTTCTAAGGTGGAAATAGGGGAAAAAATTAAGGAAGCCGCCAGTTAAATAAACCATGGTTATGACTGAGAATATTCAATGCAATAAAGACTTCATTTCTCACCAAATTAATCTCTAAATTCAATAAAATTGCATTTCAGATTTCATTAAGGTTTTGTGAACTTGACAAGCCAATGTTAAATTTCACTTGCAAAAACAAAGTGTTTTTGAAACTTTTTTTATAAAAAAGATAGTGGATGTCCTTACCCTAATACATATCACTATAAAATTCAATAATTAAGACATTGTGATTTTAACACAGTAAAGAAAAAACATAGTCAAAACATACTAGAAAGTAAATATGGAAACCCAATATATCACGGAGCTAACTTTACAAATCAGTGGAAAAGAATAAACTATTCAATCGATTTGGAGTCAATCGATTATCCTCTTTATAGAAAGAGGTTATCAAGATTCTTAAAATCACACCATAGATAAGAATCTATTTTAGTGGAATTAAAAGCTTATATGTAAAATAAAAAAAAATAAAAATAAATAAACTTAAAGTTCAGAAGAAAATGTAGAAGAGTAACTTTTTTGAATTCTGATAAAGAAGGAAATCTTATATAAGATACACAAAGCACAAATCAGAAAGGGAAAAAACCAATTAATTTAACTACATCAATTATATCTCATATCAGTTGATATGAAAAGACTTAAAACAACAATAACCTACCACTTCATAACCATAATATTGGTAAAATTTTTAAAGTCTAGCAATACCAAGGGTGTGCAAAGATGTACACTGTCAGAATAAATGCTGGTGAGATATAATTTGTTCCAACCACTTTGAAAAGAAATTTGTCAATTTCCACTAAACTTAAAGATGTTTGTACCCTATCACCCAGAAAGTTTACTTCCACTTATACATACTAGAAATTCGAGCACGTGAGCCCGAAAAGGCAGGTACAAAATGTTCACAGCAGTATCAATACCAAAAAATGTTCAAAATTACCTAAATAGTCACCAATAGGGAAATGTTTAAATTATGGAATATTCATAAATGAAATTCTTGACAGCAGTCAAGATGAGTGATCAAAGCTACATGGGTCATCATGGTAATAACATGTTCTTACATGGGGGTGGGGGTGATAAACCTGAAGGAAATACCAAGAGACACAAGCAGAGCTTCATCTCCATTGGTAAAATGTTTTATTTTCTGTTTCCAAAATCTGAGGCAAAAATAGCAAAAATGTTATTTGTAAGATCTGGGTAGCAGTACAGAGTTTATTATCTAATCTTTGTGTTTTGTATATTTGAAATAATTTCATTAGAAATAAAGTTCCTTTGATGTTTAATAAAAATTCATGGGTCAAAAATTATAGTAAATAATACTGTTGGTGCCAATGCATCTGCTGTATCCAAACACTTCATTATTACAAATTTTAGAATCAAAGAAATAGAAGCAAAGAATTACAAAATGTCCTGGACAAGGGTCCTATAAAGTGAAAAAATTGTTCTCTGCATTTTTACTAAATTACACATGTAAGAGTGACATACAGAATCCTTATAATTGAATCCTATCTATCCTTTCCCCATAAATGGAACTCACTAAATATGTGCTGATAAAATATTACTAATACATCATTCTTTTTATTCTTTCGACCAAACCATGCTCCTTCCATGACTTGCCTAATATATGATAATCAGGCAATAGCTCCAATTATAAGCCATTTTTTTACTAGCTTCTCAAATTGTTTTTCCAGAAAAGACCCAGTTTTCAGTGTCCTGAGGGACACATATAAAGTCTTTTTCTTGGATGCACAAATTCTAGGTTAAGTACTAAATAAATTAGCAGCCATGTGTTAAATGCTTTCAGTTCGTTTAATTGACCAGAATACTCATTGTCAGTAAACAGTGAGTTAAGACTCAGAAAAGAAAAATGCTACTGCAGTTTTAGACAGAATCTAGGAGGAAGAAGGTGTCCACTTGATAGGCCCGTGGCGTACAGTATCAACCTCTGGGGCACTGCATCTCATTCTGGACATTATGTTTCAAGAGTTGCTTTAGCATATTAAAAAAGCAGTAATGGTGAGGAAACCAATAGCCATTTCATGAAGATGAGTGAAGAAGCATAAAAAGAACTGAAGTCCTATGGATGAAAGCAAGGAGTGAAATCACAGAACCATCCTAATCTTGCTGGACACAGAAAACATCTGTGGTCACGTTAGAGGGGGCTGTTTGAGTAATGATTGGCCCCTAGTAGAAAGGGCTTCTTATACCAGTATTATGGAGAATGACCAATTAATCTTTCTAAAAAGTAATTTTTTTTTCCTTCAGATTCACCCAATTGATATAGATGAGGTGCCTAAGAATAACTAAAAATATTTACCTTAAAAGATTAAATACGCAAAGGGACACATGACAGAATTTTGGGAGGTGATGGAATTGTTTGGTATCTTGATTGTGGTAGTATAGATGAGGTGCCTAAGAATAACTAAAAATATTTACCTTAAAAGATTAAATACGCAAAGGGTCACATGACAGAATTTTGGGAGGTGATGGAATTGTTTGGTATCTTGATTGTGGTAGTAGTTACATAACTCTGCACACTTGTCAAAATCTGTAGATCGGTACACCAAAAAGAATACATTTTACTCTTCATAAACTGCAAAATAAACAACTAGTCAGAATATTTTGTATAAAATAAACAAAGCTAATATTGCTCAAAGACAGCTTCTTGTTTATACCACATTAAACACTGATTCCAAATTAGAAGAAAGGCAGTAATGAGCATTTAATCTTATTAATGCTCATTAGGGATTTGATATACATTCTGGAGGGATTGAGAAAGAAAAGGCCCATTTTGGTATTTCTGAGTTCACTCCTGAAGGGGGTGCTGATTCTCACACTTACGTGCAACCCTGAGATCAGCCCAGATATGGGGCTGGAGAAGACTGTCCAGCTCCTCCTTCCCTTCTCAGCATGGGACCAGATGGAAATATGCATGTAGACTGGAATATGATATATGACACATGGATCGGAGAGGCTGGGAAACCAACCAGACCTAACTTGTCCAAACTGAAAAGTAAAAGTAAACATAAAAGACAGAAATGAGCATTCACTTTTTCTCTTCCTCTTGTTTCTCCTTCTTTCACCATAAAAGTTATTTATTATTGAGTTTCTCTGATCTTAGCCTGACCTGGAAATCTAAACATAAGACGATTTATTTGCCTAGAAAAGAAAACTAAATCTATATGCATTCACATGAGTTCAGATCTAAAATTTAAATGTGAAATAATTTTTATCTCATATCTTTGTCTTCCATTGTGTTTCATCACATAAAAAATGACAAAAAAAATCAAAAGCAGTTCACAAGTTTTCTAACTAGTTAGTGTAATTTAAAGATGCTAACTAAGAGTGGTCAATTATTCTGCCAACAGATGGAATGTTTCACATTCAGTACATGAATTTCAAATTGTAAATACGATTAGAGCAACTCAACCCTAGTGCCATGACTACTTGACACATGAGCAGAAGAGGCTGCCTGCAATAGAAGAGGCTTTTGTAAACAATAGTCCCATGCTTGATTGTGTCACCAGGAAACAAGACGGTTCCTGACCTCCTGCTCCAGATGAGACCAGCCTTCCGCCAGCCACCAGCCATCAAGGAGCCTAGAACTCCCAACCTCCTAAAGAAGGAGTCTGTAAGGAGGCCTTGGCTCTCATCTCCTCCCCATGCCCCTAGAAGCTACAAGATGGAACAATTGCCCAGTGGCTCCCATATAAGATACACTAAACCAGTTACTTTCCACTAAGAGATTGTCATACAAATCCTTCAGCTTTGCAAGCCCTTCACCTCAGTCACCAGCAGAAGGCCATACTCTGCAAGTCAGTCATCATCACCAAACTACCAGGCACATGAACTAATGTGACCCAATTTTCCTTCCTCATCAACCTTCCAAATCTTGCTGATGGGGTTTATGAAATTTGCAGTGCATCATCAGAAAACTCTCGTTATTTTCAATTTCTTCTCTAAGCCTTCTGTTTGATGCCTATCCAAAACCTGGTTGTTCCATAAAAACACTTCCTTTTCCTCACTGTCCTCTTGAAGGAGCAGTTATCTTTTCTCACATACCCCCTGGAGCTCGGGGTCTGGAAATGGGGTATTGTTCTTCTCTTACCATTGCAGAGGTATAACTCTCAGCTTTCTCCCCTAACCCTGTCTCTCTCCTAAGGTTTCTTCATCTCAGGAAATAGCGAAAATATCCACCAGAGTGTTCAAGTCAAAACTAGAGCAGTTATCCCTGATATCCTTCTTTTATCATACCCGCTTCCAGTCCATTAGAAAACCTATCAATTCTCTCTCTGAAACATATCCCGACTCTGTCTGATTCTCTCCATCTTTAACACCGCCGTCGTAATTCAGGCCACGTCATCTCTCTCCTTACCTGACTTTCTCTCCACTCTTACACTCCTGTGGTCCATCTCCCCACATTAGTCATCTTACTTTTAAATAGCTGTGATATCACATCTCTCTGCTCCTTTAAACACACCAAGCGTTTATTCCTTACTTTACCTTACCTTGCAAAGCCCTGCATGATCTGGGCCTTGCCTCCCTCTCTGTCCTCCTCTGGTACTATTTCCAGCTTTGCCCACTGTAGTTGGTAAAATTGTGTCCCTCAAAAAGATGGCTTCAATCCTTATCCCACCCCACATCTGTACTAGTCAATGTGACCTTATTTGGAAATAAAGTCTTTGGAAATGTGATCAAGCTAAGCTGATGTCATTATAGTAGGCCCTAATCCAATGATGGGTGTCCTTATAAGAGGAAAAGGCCATGTAAAGACAGAGACACAGGAAGAATACCAGGTAAAAGTGAAGGCGGAGACTGGAATGGTACATCCACAAGCCAAGGAATATCAGGGGTTGCTGGCAACTACCGAAAGTTAGGGAGAGGCAGGGAAGGATCCTCTCCCAGAGCCTTCAGAGGGAGCATAGTCCTGCTGACACCTTGATTTCAGACTTCTGGCCTCGCAGAACTGTGAGACAATAAATCCCTACTGCTTTAAGCCACCCAGTTTGTGGTTATTTGCTGCAGGAGCCCTAGTAAACTAATACACATTCGATATTCAAGTCACATTGACTCCTTTGGGTTCCTTGAACCCACCAAGATTATTCTTGACCTGGGGACTCTGTTCTTTTTTCTCTGACCAGAATATTCTTCCTTCTATCTTCATATGACCAGTTTCTACATGCCATTTATCTCTCAGCTTAAATGTCACCTCCCCCGTTACCAAGCATTCTACCTATAACAACAACCAAGTCACTTCCTATTACATTAACCTGTTTTAGTCCCCTGCATAACCTATAACTACCTAATATTTCACATGATTTTATGTTGTCTGTCTCCCCCTACAGTAACATGCATTCCATTGAGAGCAGTGAACTTACTTGTCTTACTCAGTGCTGTCTCCTGAGTGCCCAGACAGTGCTTTGTACCTGGAAGGTACGGTGACCAGCTGGTCCAAGTTTGCCCCAGGATTGATTTTAAAACTTATAGCCTTGTGTCTCAGGAGGCCCCTCAGTCCAGGGAAAACCAGGATGATTGATCACACTACTAGTAGACACTGTCAATCCGATTAGCAATAAATATTGGAAAATGAATGAATTGAACTTTTAAAGAAATAAAGGGTGAGCCCTCTGAAATCTAATATAATGTAATTGAGTATTTCAGTCACAAGGTGGCACTAGACTACTACATTTATTAAAACACCAACTCACTAAAATCAACTTAGTACGTGAGAGGACATTACATTCCAATTAAAGTACTGAAGTACTCAGCTGTTTTTCATAGTACTATTAGAGTTTTCTTTAAGATTGAAGTCTAGAACTAAATATCTCTGAAAAAATTTTAATTCCCATGTATATTTGACAATTATTAAATTTTTCCATGTAGAAAAGATGAATTTATAAATACTATGACTAATTTGCATTTATATTTTTTTCCAAAACTTTTGTCACACTTTCCTTAAAAAAAAATCTATACTTGGACAGATAAAACTGTGGCTACAATAACATCTTGTATCCAGGGATTTAAAATATAGCAACTATTTATGTATTCACTATGGTGACCACCTGACGATTTTAATAGATGCAGAAAAAATCAGTTTGCCAGAAAAATCTAATCTCAGAAATGTTCTGAAAGCAAGTTTTTCTCATGTTTACAGATTTTGGGTAAGAGATAATCCCAAGCCAGTGTCATTTTTTAGTAGAAACTCATAAAGTCACCAAAGCAAAAAGATTTCCTGTCTGCAGTAAAAATTTGATGCTCTGATTACTCCAGAGATTAAAATTTGCTCAAGGGAACAGTTTCTAAAACAAAGGTTGTCATTTAAGAAAATGTTTATCCTTTCTCAACCCCAGAGATCAGGTAGTTCAATCTGATCTTGGTAAAACACAATACCATGTTTGTAAACTTATAAGCACATCTAAGCAATATTTATATGCTATTAATAAAGAATGTATATTTGTAGCAAAAGTGAAAACATGAGCTGACATCATAACATGCCCAAATCTTCATGGTGGTGACCTCTGGGGAAGAATTAAGGAAAAAAGGACCAGAGAGGAGATCAAGAGGACTTCAACTTTATTGATAATATTTATTAATCTTACAAGAGAAATTATAATAGTTTAATATTTTCTTGACTATGCTAATGCTTGTTATATTATTTTCTATTTTTTTACATTTCTTTTTAACTTTTCACATTAAAAAAGAAGCAGAAAGAAAGACATAGATATTGCTCCAAACGGTTATTTGACTTTCCTGTAACAAGTCTGTCAACAAAGGAAAGAAATAGAATACATTTGAGATGAAGCAGCCTTTGGCCTCCAACTCTGAAATACTCATAAAACCGTTAAGAACCCAGGATGGCTCATTCTGATTAGAATTTGGACAGAGGGTAGGTGGATTGAAAGTCTTAAGACTATTGAACAGGGGTGCCCACATTTTCATCTTGCATCAAGCCCTGCAAAGATGTTGCCAGTCCTGTCTCGGACTCCCTTTGGCACCCTGTTCTGTTCTTGAGTCCTTTTAAACGTGTTATTGGAAAAGTGTTTTGCAAGATGCATTTCTGATGACGGCATCATATAGAAACAACCCCACACACATAGAGAGAGGTGGAGTCAGGTGAGAAGACAAGGAAAGGGAGAGGAGAGGATGGGAAGCAAAACGATGCAACTGGAAACCATTTACCAGTTGAAGGTGGCAGACTAATCAGGAAATCCCTGGCATGTATAAAATGTTCTTCCGGTGGTAACAATTTTGTCCTACACCAGAGCAACACAATGCAGGAAAGAAAACCAAAGTTATGGGTGGGAGAAGTATAGGAAGAACTCTAGTTCTTTCCTTTCTTTCAGCATTTTTCAAGAAATGGCTTTACTTCAAAGTAAATTTGCTAATTTTTAGGGGAAAAAAATGAATGTATCTTCACACAGTAAGTTTTTTTCATTTAATATTCTTCAATGTACTTACATCATTTGGTTTACATTAACTCAGACTCTATGAAAATTTTCCATCTTATCATCAGGGAAAATAAACTCTTCAATCCTAATTCCCATTTAGGAAGCTAAAATGCACACAGAGGTAAATAAAACACAGAAACAATACACTTATCCAACATCTCATAAAAGGTGAATGGGGGTTAATATATGAAGCTTCCATATAATTAACATTATTACAGATATCCCATCACTTTGTGTTTTTTAAACACTTTGAATAAAATGCTTTCTAAGATTCACTTTATACTTTCCTCTCTTTTATAGTACAGATCCAATTTAACCTTTTCTCTTCTTCACACTCAAAAATGCTAGCTGTTTCCCTGAGCAGTGAGGATACAGAGGTATGCTCAGGAGCTACATTAAACACTCTTTGTTTACTTAGGATCTTATCAGCTTTTCTTGAAAGCTTCTTTGTAATTTGAACGGGGGTGGGGGGGCAGTCATAGTTATTGAAGTTGCTCATTCAGAGGTGCGTTTTTAAATATTTGTTTCTCAGATGTTTTTGAATGGTTGGGACTGAGTAAGAGAGCTGAAGAGAATTAAGACGCGGTAACAATTCAGATAGGAATATACATAGACAGTTTGGGTTGCAGGAACCTGAAGGACCCATGGAGCTCCCTATAGACACTTGCAAATAATTCAATCCTCTTCCTTTTAGGATTAAAAAAAAAAAAAAAGATATCTTTAAAATCTTTCATCTTCCAAAATATGTTGGTAGCAGAGTCATGCAGTAGATAAGTCTTGTTTTTATTTCAGAGATGCAGTGTGTATAGTGGTTTGAAAGACAACCTCCCAGCTAGACTGGCTAAGTTCCGTAGATTTGGAGACAATTTACTTGAATTCCCATGCCTCGGTTTCCTCATCATTAATGAGTATTACAATAATATCTACCTCCTAGAGTTTTCAAGAAGAAAAACATGAGTCAGTATTTATAAAGCACTTGGAACCATGCCTATCATATAGAAAGTATAATTACTATATAAGCTACATTATAGAAAAAAAAAATTTAAGAGAACTTTTTTTGGCCCAATTCCTTAATGGAATATATGTCATTGTTGTTACCACTGCTGTTGTTTTTCCATGATTCTGAGGACAAATGTGCATTTGGAGATCTCTATCTGACCAGGGCCAGCTTCATGAGCAAGTGATCTGTACGGTAGTCACCCCCCTGCCCCCATCTCAGAAGAATCTCTTGCTTGGTTTAACACTCAGCTGTCACTCTGTTGAAAGTCTTAAAACTATTTGAACAGGGGGGCGCAGATTTTCATCTTGCATCAAGCCCTGCAAAGATGTTGCCAATCCTGTCTCGGACTCCCTTTGGCACCCTGTTCTGTTCTTGAGTCTTTTAAGCTGAGAAGCACTAAGCTGGCTGTGGCGCCCTCTCTCACTCACAGGCTTGGGGTCCCTCACTCTGAAGGAAGGACAATAAACAAATTGAAATCTCTCTCAGGGACATTGCTCTGTCTTTCTCCACAGCATGCAACCATCAACATGCATTTATAGAGAAAAGAAAAAAGAGCTGGGACAAAGAAGAGTCCCTGCTCCGTGGAAACACAACTCACACACAGCTATGCTTTATTCAGAACAACTTCCTCACAGAAGTTAAACTGTCAAGTGCAGAGTTTCTGTTTTTCACTTCGGGATC
Source organism: Galeopterus variegatus (assembly GCF_000696425.1). Classification (NCBI taxonomy): domain Eukaryota; kingdom Metazoa; phylum Chordata; class Mammalia; order Dermoptera; family Cynocephalidae; genus Galeopterus; species Galeopterus variegatus. Next base: position 56,129 of record NW_007736926.1, read on the forward strand.
TCTTCCTTCCTTAGGAAAGTGGCTGAGACAAGACAGGACAAGACAGTAGTAAAAGGGAGCTATGCCCTTAATTGAACGTCCATTAGACAGCATGAATATATATTAAAGAGTGAAACTATAAAAGCTGAATCCCAGCAGAAGGAGGGGCTGGTGCTCACTTTCCTGGGGCCAACCCGCAATCTGCCAGCTGAGGTGTGTGTGCCTTACTTTTATGTTAAGCTGACCTTTAGCAGGTGGCTGCTCACTCTCTCAAGCCAGCCTGCACTCTGCACTAAACTTTAAGTGTGTATTTCTTACTTTTGTATTAAACTTGTGGGCCTTGCTCAATCTCTGAAGCAAGGCCTCACTTTCTCTGTGAAGTCTGTATTTCTTATCTGTCACATTAAACTTGTTTTCATCTTCTACTGTGACTCTGTTCTTGAATTCTTTCCTGTGGCAGAATCAAGAACCTGATGAGAGGACGGGGTGGGTGGAGGACTCTAGCATCACCTTCACAGGATTTTTGAAAAGAGGGTGCTGTGGTCAGAACTGTTTAAGAAAACCCAAAAAAGTCTTCTCCGAGACATGTTATAGTCAAATTGGCAAGACTCAAAGACAAAGAGAGAATCTTGACAGCTGCAAGAGAGAAGCATCAAATCACCTATAAGGGAGCCCCAATCAGGCTAACATCAGACTTTTCATCACAAACCCTA
>NW_007736926.1:57741-58899 GCF_000696425.1 Galeopterus variegatus
TATAGGAAAAATCACAGATCTGCAAATCCAGGAAGCTCAATGATCTCCAAACATATTCAAACCATAAAGGTCTTCTCCAAGACATGTTATAGTCAAATTGGCAAAACTCAAAGACAAAGAGAGAATCTTAAAAGCTGCAAGAGAGAAGCATCAAATCACCTATAAGTGAACCCCAATCAGGCTAACATCAGACTTGTCATCACAAACCCTAAAAGCCAGAAAGGAATGGGATGATATATTCAAAATACTAAAAGCCAGAGATTGTCAGCCAAGAATACTCTACCCTGCAAGACTATCCTTCTGAAATGAAGGGCAAATAGTATATTTCTCAGACAAACAAAAACTGCGGGAGTTCACCACCACACAACCACCCTTACAAGAAATTCTAAAAGGAGTACTGGGTTTGGTTCCTGAAAAATAACCACCACTACCATAAAAACCCAAGAAAAATCTAAACCCACTAGTATAATAAAAATGGCATACATGAAGAGAAAACAAACAAACGAAAAGGCTATCTACATCCTAAAGAACCAACAAACACAGAAAACAAACAGTAAATCAGAAAGCAAGGAACAAAAGACATCTAAGACAACCAAACACCAATCAATAAGATGCTAGGAATAAATCATCACTTTTCAATAACAACTCCTAATGTAAAAGGCTTAAATTCCCCAATCAAAAGACAGACTGGCTGACTGGATTACAAAGGAGGACCCAACTATATGCTGCCTTCAAGAGACCCACCTCACCCATAAAGACTCATATAGAAAGGATGTGAAAGGATGGAAAAGGATTTACCATGCAAACAGAAAAGAAAAATGAGCTGGAGTAGCTATTCTTATATCTGATAAAATAGACTTTAAACTAAAAACCATAAAAAGAGATAATGAGGGCCACTACATAATGATAAAAGGATTCATCCATCAAGAAGACATAACGATCATAAGTATATACGCACCCAATGTCGGAGCAGCCAGATTTATAAAACAAACTCTAATAGACCTAAAGAAGGAAATAGACACTAATATCACAACTGCAGGGGACCTGAACACCCCACTATCAATAATGGAGAGATCATCTACACAAAGAATCAGCAGAGAAACACAAGATCTAAACAACAGTCTAGACCGACTGGACTTGGCAGATATCTACAGAACA
>NW_007736927.1:0-933 GCF_000696425.1 Galeopterus variegatus
ATCACTATCGGGGCGTTTTCACACTCTGTGTCCACTAGATGCGGCTATTGAGCCTTGCAAAGCGTTCCCACAGGGTGTGTGATTGTTGTTCTTTCTTTCTTTATTTATTTCTGAGACTCCGCCTCCTTTGCCGGACCCCTTCCCACTCTGTGTGCTCAGAACAGGGCTGAGGCATGTCTTCTACAAACCTTGTCTTTCAGTTGAGTCATCAAAGTTGTGCCCTGCCCCGCCCTGCCCAGCAGGTGTCCAGTCTCTCTCACTGCCGGGAGTGAACTCCTCGGGGGAGGGTCCCTCAGCACACAGTACCTCTTTGACTCCCCCCAGCACGGGTCGGCCTTCCGGGAGAGCTCTCTATTAGCTTCAATGTATCTCGAGAGCACTCCGGGCACCTCTCTCCCCACCAGAAATCAGTTAGAGGTTCTTCCAAATTGAGGCCCCCAGAGATGGAATCAGCCTCCCAGAAACAGGGAATTTACCTGGGACCGATGCCCAGGATGTGGTGGAGAGACGATCTGGGCGGGCTCCTCTTCCCTGCCCTCCTGACCCTGGCTGGGGGCTCTCCATGCTACCAGCCCCGTCAGAGATCTGCGGGGAGAGTGGGATTGTATGCCGGTCCACAGGCCCCGGGCTGCCCCGCGTCGAGGTAAGCAAATGGCACGTCTCAGTGCGGAGCCACTCCAAGCAGAGATGGATGGCCTGCCTGCACTGAGCCAGCCGTCTCCGCCCCCACCCGAGAAAATGGAGGCAGCTCCGTTGTGGGCGCCTAGCCTGGTGTGGTAGGTGGGAGCCAGGCGGGCGGGGAGCAGTCGGGCTTCGCCCCGCAAGTGGGGCTGGGCTGGGGGTGACTCGCAGAGCTTGCAGAGTTGGGCCAGTCCGGCGCGTTCCACTCCGTTTCTGTGCCGTCTCTGCTGGCTTACTTGGCCTTTGTTGTCT
>NW_007736927.1:1152-34646 GCF_000696425.1 Galeopterus variegatus
CTCTCAGGAGTCTTCTTTTGTGTCGGCCCTAAAACCTCAAACCTGTTGTTGTTTGTTTGTTGATGTTGGTTCGTTGTTGAAAGATTAATTCGTTTTTTGTTGCTCTTGGAAATGCAAATAGTACTCTGGTATCACAGAGCACACTTCTCAGGATCGCGCTGTCTCCTGGCACGGCCGCTCCAGACCCGTCGCCATCTCAGAATCTAAATGTTTATCATTTAAACCACCTACTCTATGGTAACTTGTTATAGCAGACTGAACTGACTAAGACATCATGAAAATTCCCTCTTGGGGTTCCATTTGCCATGACTTGACTCTTCAATATGTTCCCAAGGCAAAACCCCTCACTAGTTTTGAGAGGTATATGCTCGTCCATGAAGCAGAAGGCTATATACATGCCTCTTGTCTCATGCTCAAGCAAAGTGTTCTCTTTGTACTCCCCAAAGTGTATTTCCTGGTCATCACATGACCTGTTCATCTCCAACTTCCATCTGGCAGAGTTGGTCCCAGTATTTAACTCAGTTGCAGTCAAAACAAATTTTTCACATTGAACTGAGTTTGACTTTGATGTGTGTAGGGTTTGAGTTAATAGTCCCAGGGCAGATGCTGTAGAGGTAGAGCTAGACTGAGCCTACTGACTAATGAGAATCACAGTTAGTCAGCAGAGAATAGTTAAAAATGAAGATGGCAATGTGGGGAGTGCCAGGACAGGGCGCTCAGGTGCTATGGGAGCTGTGGGCGAAAGGTCAGAAAATACTTCAAAAAAGAGTTAGCTTTTGAGGTAAAGAAAAGCAGGTAGAGATGGGTAGGCCATCCTGGGAAGTAAAAACAGCCCTCCTAAGGCACCAGAACATGAAGTGTGAGCTTGAAGAAAGAGCAAGGTAAAGGATGGCTGGGAGCATTAATCAGAAGATGAAGTTGCAAATGTAGGTCAGGTCCTATTTTTACGTTTTACCATTTGTCTTCCTCTTTGTTTTCATTGGTATTCAGTCTGTGCTCCCATGAATTAATGCAATGCCTGGAAAAGAGAGAGAGATTTCTACTTCCTCCATAGTTTCCTATTAGTTATCAGACAAGCAGTTGTCGGATGCTGACTACATATGCACAGGCAGTATTTGACAGGGAGTTCTGCAGTGTGTAAATAAACCTCTATGCATCAACTCTTTTTTTTTAACAACAATAAATTTTAAGATGTGTAGATTCTGTTACCGTTTAAACATTTTTTATAAAAAAATAAATTTTGTTTTGTATACTTTAGATACACAACGTGATGTTATGTGATACACATAGATTGTAAAAAGGTTGCTAGAGTGAAGCAAATTAACATATCCATCATCTCATATAGTTGCCCTTTTTTTGTGTGTGTGGCAAGAGCAGCTAAAACCTAGTCATTTAGCATGAATCCCAAATACAGTACAATTTTATTAGCTGTAGTCCTCGTGCTGTACATTAGATCTCTAGACTTGCTCATCCTACGTCTGCTACTTTATATCCTCTGAACTACACCTTCCCATTTCCTCCTCTCACCACATAACCGCTGTTTTTTCTCTTTCTCTAAATAATTTTTTATGCAAGTAATAAAAATTTTTAGCAGATAATATAATAATATGTAATTATTTATTTATTTTTATAATTTTAAATTTTGAATACTCTTTTGCTTTCCAGGGTGGAGAATATTTATAATTTTGGAATATCTCTTTTTTATTGTGGTAAAATATATATAACATACGGATTGCCATTTTAAGCATTTTTAAACATAACAGTTGCGTGTAATTAATTACATTCACAATGTTGTGTAACCACTACCTACATTTATTTCCAAAACTTTGTCATTCTAAATATCTTTAGTTACCCACCTCCATCATCACAATACCTGTTATAAAATTGATCACAGTTTAGACTCATTAAATAAATGCTTTTTTAGGCTATTTAATTATGATGGCTTAAGAAGATAGAGTGCAATGTACATATACTTCAGAAATGTAGCAGGTAAATCACATTTTGATAAATCACAATATATTGTAAAAGTATAATGGGAACAAGGTATTTCGCAGGTTCCTAGTTTGACTACCTTTGTAATGGGAATGGTATTCTCCATTTGGCTTTTTTGCAATCTAGATTTTTATCTATCAGTTGCAACTGATGGATAGTACATATCTCCTTTAGGTATGTTATAAATGTAACTTTTAGAAAAAATCAAAGTATTTTTTAGCTGAGGTTCTCAATGAAATATAATTAATTTCACATTATCTAAAATAAATATAGTGGAAATTATTGCTCAGATGTTGTTTTATTGATTTTTTTTTAAGGAGATGCAATTTGCAAAAGACATGTCAACTCTAATGGACGGAGTTATTAAATAAGTGGGGTTAGAGAAGTATAGTGAACAGTATTTTAGCCAAAAAGATTGGACATATTAAAAATTTCAAGAACTAAAGGACAGGAGAATCTGATTTATTCAGATACTAACTCTCAGCATGTCAGAGTTAGTGGCTTCTATTTAATTCAGAATTCCTGTCTTTAATATAAGTAAGGTTTCCTGCACCTCGGGTGGTGAGCATGTGATTGCCAATGTAAACTCTGCTCACTGTTGAGACGGGAGCCAGGCAGGATGAAAGAATTGAGAAAACGTGTGAACTCCTTAACTTCAGCCTAATAGTCGGCTAAATCTGAAGCTTAATCAACCGATGTATTTATACTACCTTTTCACAAAATGGTAGCTGGAAACCTGTAGGTAAAAATTGAAGTACTTGCACATCCATCTGGAGATTGTTAAATATAACTGACTGGCTTTTTCACATGAACATTTTTTCATGTTCTCCTTCCTTGGAAATATAGACTTTTATGCATAGTCGCTGGCTGCCATTGCCTTCAACCTCACCCCTTCCACAGCTGATGTCCTAATATAGTATTTTTTAAAACCTCACAAATTGAAAGGATTAAAAAATCATTTGGCATAATATATTTGCTAGTTATGAGCCTGATTTTTTTTTTTAAAAAGGTCATTTATGTGCTAGATGAGAAGTAGGAAAGATTTTAAAAGCATTTTTTATCTGTAGAATCTAAAGAAAAGTTGTTTCACAAGTACATTGATAATAGGGCGTATTCAAAAAGCAATTTTATTTTTTTTGGTATTTTCTTTTCACCTACGTTTGATTGCTATGACATTTATTTCATGAGCCTCTCTAGGCTCCTGAAAAAGTAACTGCTTGAATGATCCTCTTGGTTCCTGGCTGTCTCTGAGTGTTTTGTGAGAGCTGGGAGTTTTCTTTGTAGAAAAGTTTTTAATTACAGATTGAGTTGCTTTGATAGATACGTGAATATTCATGTTTTCTATTTCTTCTTATATGAAATTTGGTAGTTGTTTTTCTATTTCTATTTCATCTAAATGGTCAAATTTATTGGCATGAAGTAATTCATAATATTTATTATCTTTTTTTATGTCTGTAAGATATGTAGTGATGTTCCCCTTTTTCATTCATAATATGGACAATTGTGAGTTTTCTTCTTGTTTTTTTTCTGTGTTTTTTTTTTTTTTTTTAATAAATCTAACCACTTCCAATTTATTCACCTCAAACCAGATGGAGACAAAGATACATTTCAATGTAGCATTTATAGATATAACTTGATAATACTCAAAAGTCTCAAACCTATTCCAAACCTTTTGATAACATTTAGTTTTACAAACACTGAGATAACTTAAATGGCAACAGAAAATGTGAAATAGTATTATAAAGTATCAATATTGCCTTCTGTTATTTCTCTGAAAGATTAAATATGTGATTGTAGAATTGTTTATAAAGCACAGGATACATTGTGAAATCAAAATCCTCACAATTCATAAGTTATATCTTGATAACTCTTGGGACAGTAAAGTGACTATTTCATATAACGATGAAGCAATTAATTGGTACTAGCAGCCAATTATATTTATTCCAAGACTCAACCAAGATGCATCAAAAATTGTATTAGACAATAAGAAAATATACTGTTCTTTTACTTTAAAAAAGGTTAATATGTTTCTATTCAAATTATCTTCTAACTATAATGTTAATTTTTATTCAACATTTTATTATTTTTGAACAGCTATATTAAAAGCCTGGGATATAAACATACAAAGACAATGATAGAATCCTACATAAAAGGGCTTGGATTCTTATTTATTTATTAGATTTGTATTGAATCAAAATTGATTATACACATTTTTGGAGTTCAAGGTTGAGATATATTGATCAAATCAATATTAATAGCATATATAGTGTTACAAATCATACGTATTCTTATGCCCCTTGTCCAATCTCACCTCCCTCTCCTCTCCTCACTCTAATTGCCCTAGATTTCTTCTCTCCTTCTGAAAGAATAATGGTTACTCTGTTGATTTGTTGCCTAGATGATATGTCCAAAGCTGAGAGATGTGATCAGGTCCCCCAATGTTATCTTAGAGCAGATGCTTCTTCTGTCACTCTGGAATGGGCTTTGTGGAGAGAGATGTCCTCTTCTTTTCTTTACCTCCGCTGGTGACTCTCCTTGTGTCAATGCACTCCAGTGTCTGGTGGACCATTTGCATGGTGGTTGTGACATCTAGCGGCTTTCACAGCAGGCATGGTTATTGTGGCAGCTGTGGTGGGCCACCCACATGGCGGTGATGTTCCTGGCATGCTTCTTGGCGCTGGTGGTGTGCCTGGCTGTTGGGGGATCCAGTTCCTGGCTTCATCCTTTGGGTCCCCAGGTGGGCACCAAGGCGCTGGTGGTGTGTCTGAGCCAGAACTAATTTTTTTGTCCTTTGCTTACTTCAAAAGTGTGGGAACTTCCTATTGGGACCAGTGGTTGAGCTAAATTGCTGCTTTGCTGCTGCTTCCCTAGGGAAAGGTTTTGTGCAGCTCAGGCTATAATGGTTGACTTTATAGGCACTTCTGGCTCTCCAGAGACCTGGTGCACCTCGGTTATGTAGTAAGCCTGATCTGGGCCTGAGTCTTTTCATCAAACTGCACCCCATGCAATTCTATATTCCTGACCAGTCTCCTCTGAGTGGCCCTACACTGATTGGGGGCAGATCAGCTGTCCTTGCTGTGCCCCTGTGTTCTCCCAGTGGGCCCGTCTCCCCCACTGCTGTTGTGCAAACACTTACCATGGGAAGGGCTGTGTGCTGGTCCCTTGTAATGACTCACTGGCCTCTGAGTAGCTCCATTTTTTCAGTTGTTCTGGCTCCTCACTCCTGCATGGGTCCATAGGAACCCTATTAGTGGTCTTGCTGGCCTGGGGGCCACCACGGCCCTCTTCTCCCCTGCTGCCTCCAAGTAACTCCATGTGAAGGGTAGAGCTGCAGCTTCTGCTGGCTCCTGCTCCATGTGCTCAGCAGCTCCAGCCTTAAAGCAGCTGTGGCATGAAATGATCAGAGCAGTTTTTTCTTTCTCTCATCGTGGCTTCTCCTGCCTTCGTGAACTCTGTAGGTCTCTTCTCCTCTTTCCCTGAGCTGTAGCGGCCCCAGCTTGGGTCTTGTTGCTTTTTTATATAGTTGTAAGTTGGTTGATTTCTGGGAGAGAGTGACACTGGGGACCATCTGTTCCACCATCTTGACTGGAACCCTTCTTCTTTTTGAACAGTCTTGTTAGCAGTTCATCAATTTTAGAAGTCTACAGAAGAACAAATCTTTGTTTTTGTTGATTTTTCTGTACTGTGTTTTGTTATCCATTTTATTAATTTCTGCTCTTATATTTTTATTTCCTTCTATTTTCTTTGGGTTTATTTTCTGTTCTTTATTTTAACTTTTTGAGATGATAGTAGATAATTGATTTTTTTACTTTTCTTCTTTTTCAAATATATGCATTTAAGACTATAAATTTCCCTCTAAGCAAGGCTTTAGCTGCAGCACACAAGTTTTGGTATGTTGTATTTCCATTATCAGTTAGCTCTAAGTGTTTTGTAATTTCCACTGTGATTTCTTCTTTGACCAATGTTTTATTTAGAAGTGTATTGCTTATTGAATCAAGGTTTATTTTAAATTCCATATTTCCCCTTATTAGCTGTTTAGTTACATATATGTAGTTACATATTCTTTTAGTTGTTAAGTCAGAGTTAAAACATGTTTTCTTTAATTGCTAGAGTCTAATATGAATGAATATTTTGCCAGATTCTGTATGGTGTTAAAATTTTATAACTCTGCTTATCATCCACTACCTTTTAAGTTATTGCTGTTTTTATTGTAGTCTATTTTAATTCTACATGCAGTTTAAACCCCATACAACAGTTTTATTATTGTTTTCTAATGTCATGCTGATTTCAACTTACTGCTTTCTTATTTGCCGTATTTCTGGTGCAGATTATTTTCCCTTTGCCTGAGGAACTGTCTTTTTTTGCTTTGTTTTGTCATAATATTCAAAGGGCATATTTTCAAAGGTGTAGAATTTAAAGTTGGCAACTATTTTCTTTTAGCCCTTAGAAGGGTTAAGGTTAGGGTTCATTATTTTCTGGCTTTCATTATTTTGTCTAGGAGTCAGTTTTAAGTCTAATTGTTGTTCTTTGAAGGCAATGGTTTTTTGTTTGCTTGTTTGTTTGTTTTTTAAATGTACCTTTGCTTTTAAGATTATCCTTTTCCAGCAGTTTTACTATGATGTTCCTGGACATTGTTTTCTTCGTGTTATGCTTTAAGTTTGTGGAATATTTTATGCTGTTACTTAGTGATCTTCATCAGTTTTGGAAAATTATCTATTATTTCTTCACATATTGCTTTTGCCCTACTCACTCTTTCCTTTCTTTCTAAAATTCCATCTACACAAACGTTAGGCTTTTTGACCATGTACCATGTATATCTGCATTTTCTGTCTTCCCTCTCCATGTGTCAGTTTGCATAGTTTCTACTGAATTTATCCATCTCTCATATCTCCTTATGTCAAAATCCAGTCTGTGTTTAAACTCATAAATTTAGTTAATTTTGCTATTAATTTGTCATTGAATTGGAAATTTTCCACTAGATTTTTTTTATTGCTCCAATTTTATGGCACAGTTATCTTGTCATTTACTCTCTAACAAGTTAATCATAGTTATTTTAAAGTCTATGTGTGATAATCCAATATATAATACATTTTTGGCTCCATTTCAATTATTCATTTTTTATGTGGCCCACTTTTAGGTATTTCTAGTAATTTTTAATTTAATGCCTGGTTTTTGTGTGTGTGCATGTGAAAAAATTATAGATGCTCTGGATACTAGTATGTTATTCCTGAGAGGATTAAGTTCAGCTTCTGCCAGGGAGTTAGAATAATGGAGGATTATCTTTGTACAGAAATGGAGCCAATTCAAGTTTGGGTTTAAGTCTCTATAAGGGCTCATCTATTTACAGTTAGGATGCAGTCTGAAGATGTAGTCCTTCACAAGTTTTAACCAGATCCTGGAAAGTTTATCAGGATCCTATTCACCATTTAGAAACTGGCATATGCTTCCAGGGAAAAAGAGGAGCAGGACATTAGGCACTGTTATTCCCATCTCATTGGAATTTTTTACTTCAAATTTTCCTGCCTTGGCAGCCCTGAACTCCAATTTTTTTGTCTCCTCAACACTGTGTTACTGTGGGAAGCTCTGTTTCTCTTCTCAGTTCTTTGGTCATTTTACTTAACAGAAAACATCTTATGCAAAAAGGAGGTAGAATTTTAAAAGTCACCTCAATGTGTTGCCCATTTCTCTAGGATCTTGACCCCTCAAGTCATGGTGGCCATGGTATGCCTGGGATGTCTCCGCATATATATTTTTTATCCCGACACATGTTGTGTAGTAGTTTTTGGTGAGGGGTTAGTCTGCTACAAGCTAGTTTATTATAGACAGGAGTCCTCTCTGAAGTTGATTTCAAGTGAAATATTCTGTTGAAAGTCCCTCTTCCTCTGCATCAACCCCAGCTGAAACTTCCATGGGCTGTGGAAGCTCTTCCCAGTAGTCACCCTTGCAAGAGTATCTACTCTTACCCTTGCTTCTAACCCTACCTTTTGTTATCCACTATCAAAAGATGGGGGCAAAGGAGAGAAAGGGCACATGTAAGTTCTCACTGGATTGTTAATGTAATAAGATGCTTTTACTCTCCCTGGGTCTAGCAGGCATTTAAAACCGATTCTTTCTCTTGTGAGCATTTTGGTACATTCTTCTGGGGACCCCCTGAATATGTTTACCTGCCCTTTAGCCAGTGGATTTTCCTTCTTCTCATCTTTGATTTTCTGGTGGTCTCTTGGGTGATACAATAGCCTCAGAAATAATCTTCACACTTTTAGAGTCCTCTCTTCCAACACATCTTCTGCCAAATTTAGCAAGCTTAATTTTATCAAGTTTAATCTGATCATATAGTTTTTCAAAGAAAAAATCCTTTTATAGGCTACTCATTGTCTACCCAATTAAGTGCAAATTCCTAAACTTGCTATGTAAGGACATCCACATATCCTTTTCCATTTGTCCATTGCTATTTTTCCTAATATATTCAGTACTCCATTAAATAAAATTACATGCTATTCTATTGCAAACTCATATGACTACAGAACCCAGGCAGGGAAGGATTTTAGTGAAGCAGGTCTACATATTTTGTTTAAACACCTTTACTGAGGTACAATTGACATATAGTAAAGTACACATTTAAAGTGTACAATCTGAAAAGTTTTGACATGTGCATGTACTTGTGAAACGATCACTACAATTGAGATAATAAACATATTCATCACACTCCAAAAGTTTTCTCACACCATGGAAAGGCAGGCCTAAGGTTGGCCCAGAGGACCAGAAGACATTCAGTGCGTGAATACCCTCTCTGTGTAGCAGGTTTATCAGCTTCTGATTTTTGCCTACACAATTTAGGCCATGAGTTGGAGCCCTAGCCAGAAAATGTCAAATAGATGCAGCCAAGTGTTTGGTTCTCTTCTGACACTGGAAAAGAGGAGATTATTTTCTTTCACTTACTCTCCTGCAGGAGTGTGATACTTGTTTTATGCAGTCCAAACAAACAAGCTTGATGATGGCAATATATATCACACTCAACCACAAAAGGAGGGGGATTATCTGAGGCAAAGCAAATGGCTTTGGCATGCTCCCTGGTTTCTGCCTGTGCAACACACCTGATAAACTACAAAGATAGTACTATAACCCATGGACTTCTCTCTCTCTTTCTCTCTCTTTTCCCCCCTCTATTATGAATTTGGGTGTGGACAAAGTAATTCTAAATGGAAAGTCCAAATAATGGGTCTGTATGATGGGAGATTACAGGGGCTTGCACTTACATGCAAAGCCCTGGGGTGTGAGGAACCACCCTGTCTCTTGCAGACAGAACACAAATCCTGAAAAGAGTGAGCAATAACTAATTGGGCGTAAATGTTAGCCACATCCATGTGCAATCAATGTTAGTCATTTCCATTGACTTCTAAAGACAATGTACAAAAACATAGCCCTATTTCACAATTTTAATCAGAAAGATTATTATCTCTTGCCTCATTCAATGGGGTGCAATCAAAATTAAAAGGTTGCCATATTAAATATTTAAGGAAAATCACAGTTTAGATATTTTTGAAATATGAATACTTTGAACAGGACTGAATTGTATTTCTGAAGATGTTACTGGACCCTTTACTCCCAAAAAGACATTTAAAGTAGGGGTCAAGATCTAATGGTTTCAGACCTTTTAAGGTCACTTTCAATCTTGATTTACCAAGGAGCTAATGTAGAGGCACCGCTTAAGGATTTGCAAGGACCGTTGGAAACCTATTTGTAGAATTGTGAATTGAGTATATGTCATTGAAAATACGAAACATGCTGGCATTTTTAAAGTAAAGTTTTGATTGAAGTATAACCTATATAAATAAAAGTGCACAATTTTTAAGAGTACAGAAGAATGAATTTTCATGAAGTACGTATACCTGTACAATCACTACCTGTTTTGAGAAGTCAATCATTACTTTTTGCCCCCCTCAGTGAAGTAACCACTATTCTGATATGTAACACCACTGATTTTGCACGTTTATACAAATGAAGGCATACAGTATGTGCCTTTTTATATTTTAAAGATTCATCCATGTTATCATATGCAGGAGTTTATTTTTTCTCATTGCTGAATAGTATTCCATTGTATAAATATTCCACAATTTATTTGTTTTTCTGTTGATAGACATTTGGTTTTTTCAGTACTTGCATATTTTTAATAGTGTTGGTCTTTACATTTTATATATGATTTTGGTGTTTGTAAGTATGCAGTTCTGAGAGGCATTATACCTAGGGGTGGAATAACTAGTTTATAGTATGTGCATATGTTCAGCTTTACTAAGTATGACCAAAAGCTAAGTACATATTTCCACTGTCCATTGTTCTTCATTTCTTACTACATTTTTGTTTCATCTAAGATCATTTCCTATTTGCCTGAAGAATTTAATTTATAATTTTTTCCCTTTGGCCTTCTAGCAAATAGTGCCTTCAGTTTTTGTTTGTCTGGAAACATCTTTATTTCACTTTTACTTAAAAAGTTGTCTTTGCTGGATATAGAATTATAGACAGCTTTTTTTTCCTTCAGTTTTTTAAAGTTGTGACTGTATTTTCTTATGGTTTCCATCCTTTCTGCTCAGAAGTGGGATGTCAGTCTTAATGTTGCTTCTTTAAATATAATTTCTTTTTTTTATATGGTTTATTATAACTTCCTATTTTCTTCTTTGGTGTTTAGTTGTTTTATGCTTTAAAAGCTGTGCCTTGGCATAGTTTTCTTTATATTTATCTTGCTTGGAGTTTCTTGCACTTTTTGAATGTATGGCTTGTGTCTTTCATCAGTTTTGGGAAATTCTCATTCATTATCTCTAAGTAAATTCATGTTCTATGAATGAAGATAGTTTTATTTGTTCCATTCCAATCTGGAAATCTGGAAATAAAATCTGCCTTTTGTTTCTTTTTGTTGTCTAATTGTCCTAGTTATAATCTGTAGAACGATGTTGAATAGGAATGGTAAGAGCAAATGTCCTTGCTTTGGTCCTTATCTTAGGAAGAAAGCATTCAGTCTTTTGCCATCAATTCTGATGCTAGCTTTGGATTTTTGTAGTTGCCCTTTATCAGGTTGAGGAAATGTCCTTCTATATCTAGTTTGTTGAGGGTTTTCATCATGAAAAGGTGTTGGATTTTGTCAAATGCTTTTTCTGTTCCTACTGACATGATTATATAGTTTTGTATTTTACTCTATTGATTTGGTGTATTATATTAATTAAAATTTGAATATTAAACCAATTGTACATTCCTGGAATAAATCTCACTTGATCATGGTGTACAATCCATTTGATAGTTTGCTGGATTTAGTTTGCTAGGACTTTTTCATATTTGTTCATAAGGGCTATTGGTTTGTACCTTTTTCTTTCTTGTTATATCTTCTTCTGGTTTTAGCATTAGGGTAATATATTGACATCATACAATAATTGAGAATTTTTCTTTCCTTTTCTATTTTATACAAGTGTTTGTGAAGGACTGGTATTAATGCTTTTAAAAATATTTGGTAGAATTTTTTAATTCCATGAGGGAATCTATGAGGCCCTGGGGTTTCTTTCTGGGAAGTTTTAAAATTAATAATTGAATCTGTCTATTTGTTATAGGTTGAAGCAAATTTTACATTTTATCTTTTGTTAGTTTCAGTAATTTATGTCTTTCTAGGAATTTACCCATTTCATCTATCTAATCTGTCAGCAAACAATTGTTTGTAATATTTCTATATAACACTTTTTTCTGTATATCTATGGTAATATCCCTCTTTCATTTGTGATTTTAGTAATTTAAATCTTTTCTCTTTTTATCTTGGTCAATCTAGGTAAAGATTGCTACTCTTTAAATATTGTTTCTGCTCCATTTTCTCTATCTCATCCCTAAGGGGCTCAAATGAGACACACTTAGATATATCCACTGTAACTCATACGTTTCAAATTTTATTCCACATTTTCTATATATTTTTTCTCTTCATGTTTCAGTCTGGAAATATTTTACTGATCTGTCTTTTAGTTCAGTAATTCTTTCTCCAGTTGTGGTCATTCTGTAGGTTAAACTCATTTACTACATTTCTATTATTGCTATTTTTTAAGTTCGAGGATTTCTATTTTATTTTTTCTTATAGATTTCAATGTTCTGATTACAGTTTCAATTTATCATCTATTTTCTTAAAGATTTTAATCATTCTTATTTTATTTTATTTATTTTAAAATTTATTTTTATTATTATTGTTTTTTTACATTCTAAGATATTGTTTCAGAGCAATTGGGGGAGGGGGAGGGGAAAAGGGGGAGGAAGATAGGGTGGGAAGAGGAGGAAGAAGGGGGGGCATGGTCAAGGCCTGTGGCACCCCCTCATTCTGGCAGGGGAGACTAGGGGGCTTCCAGTGGTGACTTGGTCATTGCTGGGCTGGATGCAGATATCGGGGGAGTGTAGCTGAATCCCTTAGCCCACCCTTCCGTGACTTGGGAGCCTGGGGCATTTCCAGCGGGGGCTTTGTGGTCATCCCTGGGCTGCATGTGGACAAGAGGGATGCATGACGGAGGCCCTTGACCACCCCCCACCCATTGCCCAGGCTCAGAAACCCAGGGTGCTTCTGGTGGTAGCTTGGTGGTCATCACTGGGCTAGGTGCAAATGTCAGGGGGGCATGGTTGAGGCCCTTGACCCCCCACTGCCCTGGCTTGGGAGCCTGGGACACTCCTGGTGGCTACTCACTGGTCATTGCTGGGCTGGTTGCAGATGTTGGGGGGATGTGGATGAGGCTCTCAGCCCCCCACCAGTCCAGCTCAGGAGACTTGGGGAATCACACTTATTTTAAAGTCCATGTCTGATAACTATAAAATCTGGATCACCTGCAAGTCTGTTTTCAGTCTATTTATTTCTCTGTCTAATTTCTTGGGAGAACTGACAATTTCTGGTTAAATGCCTGCTACTGTAAATATTACAGATGTTTTGGGTGATATTATTTTATACCTCATGAGCAGATTTATTCTATCCTCTGACAAGAAGTCAGAGTAAGGATAGGCCACATTGATCCAGGATTGTGGTCTCTTGATATTGGATCAATAAATATAGCACATTTAAGAAACAGAACCCCTTTATTTTAAAGACAGTAGGTTTTGAATTTTAAGATACAATCCAGAAAACAAATCTTTGAAGGTTTTACTTCAATATCTGTGGCTGTACAAAAGTGAACACAGTGCTTGATTGGGAAGGATCAATAGAAAAGGTTATTATACTTATTTTAAGCCATGGGGTTCCTAGTACTGGAATACTGCAGTGTTTTTGCTCATTGTCCCTCGGAGGAACAATGCGCTTAGCAGGCAGCTTTTCATAGAGTAGGTGTTCAATAATGCTTGGTTATTAAATTGAACACCAGAGGTTCTTGCTTTGAGGATGATAGTGTTTAATTTCCAGGATTGTTGTAAGGACTAATTGTGGGATCCATCAAGCACTGAATACCCTATAACATTCACTTTTATTGTATGTTTACGAATATCTGTTAATCAGTTTTACAAATTATTGGTTAACATACTTTTCGTTCTTTCCTCTGCTTCCTCTTCTTCTCCCCCATCCCCCAAACATATCCACTCTTGCTGTTTTCCTTGTTACTTCGGGCTCTGGGCAAAGGTCTCCTTTAGCCAACTTCTCTATCCAACTCATTGTAGTAACTGATTGTTCAACATTATAGCTGGCCTATCCTATACAATACTTACATTTTTCAGATTACCATAAGTCTCTTAAAAGTGCTTATTTAAATCTCTAGCCTGAATGATACTTGAGAAGAAACTATAAGACAGTTTATTATTAAGTCAAAGTCAATCCAAACAAATTCCAAATAACTTCCAGTTTTCCAGAAGTTTTAGATCAGTGACATGAGCTTTGAAATTGTGGGCTCATTAACCTAAGGCATTAAACATGGAGACAAATAAATGTTAAATATAGCTTCAAGATCTCTCATGTTATTACAATAAAAAAATTGAAAATTGGATCATGAGAGGGAATTTTATCTTCTGTAAGCTTTTTGGTTTTTTTTTTCAGAATAAACAAAACTAATTTTCCTCCAATTCTCTTGCAAATAAAATGAAAAGAAGCTCATTGAGGTCAATTAAATACTATCTTTTTTTTTTTAGTTTATAAGACTTAGGACTGTTTATTGGAGTGCCTTCAAACAGAGAGGCCACAAACCTCTAAAATAAGCCAAATCTTGACTTTTTCCTACCCAACACAGTGTTATTTTCAGAGTTAAGCAGTGTTAATGCTTTTAGGTGGAAACAATCTCATTGGAATATGAATTCCTAAGTTTTCCTTGCAAGAAAACACTTTAATGAGCTGCTAGAGAATGCTGACATTTGGGTTGCACATGCTTGGTTAGTCAATAATGTGTTTAGACTGGATTAACTTAAGAGAAAAGAAATTTTAAAGGTTGTGAACTAGTCAATGAAGTTGAGGAAGTGACCTGGCAAGATCTATGCATGCAGCTTTCTGATATCCAGAAAAATGTTTGTTAGTGCTATGTCGTGATCAAAGAAATGTACCTTCAACAAAACGGCAGTGAATGTAAACTTTTTTTTCTCTCTTTGAGAAACTACTTGAGGCCCCTCTTTTGGATGTTCATGAACCTGAGAAAACTAGCTGTACATTTTCAGTAAATAACCATTGTGTTCTTACTTTTTTCCATAAAGGAACAACCTCTTAAATAGAATTTTCCCTGGCAAAGAAAGAAAGATTTCATTTGTGAGAATCAGTTTGAAAATTGTGTAGGAATCACTATTTTGTGCTCTTTATACTAAAAAAGGGAACTTAATTAGTGAAGTTATAAAATAATATTGTAAACACAGCTTAAGCTTCTTATTTTCGTAGGACCGATTAGCAAACAATGTATTTTGTTAAGCACTTTGATGAAGAGAAATAGTTTTCTTACGTAATTAAGGCTTATGACTGAAAGGCTGAGAAACTGAGAAATCTATTTGGTTTATTTTATTGAATACTTATAGATTCTCCTTTTGAAAATTAATAATTTGCATCTTTTCAATACGTAGGTTGGGAATCAGTGTGCTCAACATGATACTTTCCTGCTTCAGGGAAATTTGTTCTTCCGTTACCCCTAGTAGGAAGATATCTGGGCCCACCACGCCTCCATCACCAGAGAAAAAGTGTTTACTAGGAGTCAAGAGGTCATTCTGAAAAGTTGGATGGCACCATTTGGGATCAAAGACATATTTCCTGCATATATTTTGGGAATTCAGTATGGAAACAGATTCTGTCTCTGGGGAAATAAAAGCACAAGAAACTAGATTTAAAATAATAAAATGCCATTAGTACCCTACTAGGCACCAAAACATACTCTAAAGCTAGTCATTAAAATGTTACATTAATAGCACCAAAATCAATAAACACATCAATGGAACAGAATAGAAAATACAGAAATAGACCTTAGTAGATAAAAGAATTAGTGTGTTACGCATAAAGGTGGTCCCACAAATCAGTAGTAGAAAGGGTTATAATTTAATAAAATTGTTCTGTGATGATTGGGTGATATTTGGAAAATATAAAGTTAAAACTTTACCTCATTTTGTATGCCAAAGCAAACTCCACATAGATTAAAGAATTAAATATTAAAAAAAACTATGTTTTAAAAGAAAAAATAAAATGTTTTAAAAGAATAAAATTTAAATGATTTGGATTAGAATACTTTCTAAGAATAAAGGCCATGACTAAGTGCCAAATATTTGAACTGTATTAACATTTTCAGGTACAAAGTTTAACCGTATAAAATTTTAGCTATATAACAATGTGAAATACCATCAAGATTAAAAGGCAAATAAATGTGGCAGGAGGGTTAATATCTTTCTCCTAAGAAGAGCTATTAGAGTTATTAAAGAAAATAAATCTCCAATAAAATAATGCTCAAACAACCTAAAAACAAGAAATATAAATGAACACTAATGAATGATAAAAAGCTTCAAATTTATTAGCAAGTGAAAATGTAAATAAAAACAGCATTCATATCTCAAATATCATACAAAAAAAAGATGCTAGGAATTCTGGCCAGGGTGAGAGCAAGCAGATTAGTCCCATCCCACATCAGTCGTAGGAGTGTCAGTTGTTACGAACTCCTGGAAAATAGCACAGCAACATGTGCTTTCTGATGAGGGCCACTTTATTACTGTAATCATTCTAGAAATCCATTCTTGAGAAATCATCAGACTTAAAGTCAAGTGCTGATAGACATGGAGGGTTTTTGCAGCATTATTTAAAATGGCAAATAAGCTGAAAAACACTCCCCATACATGTCCAACAGAAACAAAATTATCCAGCAAAAACAAAATAAAATAAACAAAATATTATATAATTATTATAAGTCGTGCTTTCAAGGAATGCTTAAGCATATGGAAATGTAGCTATAGTCTGATATAGAGTGAGACAAAGAAGGGTAGGAGGTTTATACAGAATATGCTATTAATTTTGTAAGAATTTGTAAATGTGTGTTCAGGCCTGTGTAGTGTGTGTAGGAAAAAAAAAAACTGGTTGGAAACATGTTAAAATGTCTATAATACTTTCTTCTGGGTGGTAGGATTACAGAAGATTTTAATTTTTGTTTTTTATACTTTTTAATTTGCATGGTTTCTATATAAATTTTGATTTAGATTTTTAATTAGAAAGAATAGTTCCATTTCAAAGTTAGTATTCAATATTTACCTTAGTAATGAAATCAGTTTACTTTGAATTTTAATCTTACAGCGTTTTGTGATCAGCTATGTAAAATTGACTAATGCCTTGATCAACATCTCTGCCTCAAACGCTTAATACATTCCTTACAAGTTTTAGCAAGTGGGTGACATCTTGCTCTTCTCCTTTCATGTCTGTCTCCTCACCCTTAAAATGTAGCAAGAATAGTGGACCAATGCAAAAAAAAATTCAGGCATTTCCTGTAGAATGTTATCACCTTTTTTATGCTTGGCAAGACACTGGTGGTTAGCAAATAGAGGGGCCGGCCACAAGGGGACAAGCATTTATTTCCTTTGGCAAAGGCAACATTTATCCCCTCCAAGGGAAAACTGGTAAAATGGCCTGGCTAGGAAACTAAACTCATGAGCATTCTTTTTCTCCCCTTCACCTTTGGCATACTTTTACCCTCCCCCCACTGTCAAATTTCTTGAAGAGCTGGTCTGCACCCATGTCCTGATTTCCTCACCACTTCCCAGCCTTCCGACCCCAGCAGTGTGACTGCTGTCTTTCTCATTCCACTAAAAGTGGAGAGACTCTTTTGAGAGAGTTCCTGGTGCCCGGTTCCACATGGCCTTGCCTTGGTTTTGTCCCTTTGACCTCTCCAAAACATGTGAAACCAATCCCCTGTCCCCTTTATGTCAAAACAGTCTCTTCCCTCACCCCAAGGACACTAGTACCCTGTTAATCATGGGTTCCCTTCAGGATTTCGTTGGCTCTATGTGCTTTTTTGTCTTTGTAGTCTTGGGGATGGGGGAAGGCACAATTACATTCTCCTATCTCAACTATTATTTCCATGTAAATTGTTAGTTTATTAATTTCTTCCACCAAGAGCATATCCTGTGTACTGTGTGCTTAGCTGGGAACTGGATATATGTACACACATGCACAAGCGCACATACACGAGCATAGTTTAAAAAGTTCGTGGAAAAATAAAAGTGAAAGATAATATGATTTTTTTCCACAACCTTTTTTCTTGTATGTGTGTGTGTGCATGTGTGCATGTGTGTGTGTATATATATATATATATATATATATATATACGTGGTGATGATGAAGAATAATACCAACCTTCAAAGTGCCTTAGATGGATTAACTATTTTTATTTCCCCAATAATACTATAAGGTAGATACTATTATTTTCCCCACTTTGTCAATGAGGAAATTGAGGTACAAGGTTTAAAGATCATGCCCAGATCATGGAGATAGCAAGAGGCAGAGCCAAGATTCAAACCCAGGAATCTGTGCCCTTAACACTCTATTCTAATACTGTTTAATGCCCTTACATAAATTCGTACTTGAGTGAGAGGAGACAGACAACTAAGGAAAACGACAGCACAGTCTGGTGATTATCATTATAAGATATAGGAAAAATACGGGAAGCATAAGTGGAGGGCAACTAAGCCATTCTGGAGATGCAGGGGAGGCCTCCTGGAGTTGACTTTCCAACACAGAGATGGGAAAGAGGGAGAGGTGAACACACCAAGCAGAGAACTGCATGTGTGCAGATATGCACATAATGTGGGAAGCAGTGTTTTATTTTATTTATTTATTTTTTATTGAAACATAGTTGTACATATTTGTGGGGTACAGAGTTGAACATCAATACCTGTGTGCAATATGCCCAAATCAGGATAATTAGCACATTGACCATTATACAATGTAATCATTTCTCATGGTTCTTTACCAGTTTTTCACTAACCCCAAACCCCTGGTTCCTCTTTCCTACCTCTGGTAGTCTTAGTTCTGTTTTTTCATTTTGAAAGATCAACTAATTATTGTGATTATCGTGTCTTTTTTAGCTCCCACTTATGAGGACATGCAGTATTTCTCTTTCAGTGCCTGGCTTATTTCACTTAACATAATTTTCTCTAAGTTCATCCATGTTGCTGTGAATGGCAGAATTTTATTCTTTTTTATGGCAGAGTAGTATTCCATTGTGTATATATACCACATTTTCCTCATCTAGTATTTTTGAGGTGTGCACTTCATTTGGTTTTTCTTTATGTGGTTGATTCTCCAGAGTGGCAGGATATGAAACAAAAGAGCTTGGCAGTGGCCAGGTCACACAAAATGTGGAAATCATACTTAAAATGCTGATTATTTTTCTGAAACTGATGGAATGACATTGATGGATTTTAAACTTGGTAGAGACATGATCAGGCTTTCATTTTATAAAAGCTACGCTGGAAGCACTACAGAGGATAGAACAAACAGGCTGCAGGCAGGGTGAGTGGGTGGTCCAGGTGAGAGATGAGGGGACCACAACCAAAGCTCTGCACTTAGGGTGGAAGGGAGTGTCAGACACGAGCTTTAGGAGGTAGTATCCATGAGGTGGTACTTGATTGTATATAGGGAAAGAGATTGTATCAATAGATTTTATTAAAGGGAGGAGTAGGAGTTAAAGATGACTTTTATGCTGCAGGCTGGGATGGAAAATGAGCCCAATTCCTAAAATGGAAGGGAAAATAAAGGAAGCAGGTCTCTGGATGAAAACAAGGAACTCGGTTTTTGAAATGGTGAATCGCAGTAGGTGACTGAGCAGAAGATTGAAAAGGAACCTGCAGACGTAAATCTTCAGGGAGGACAGTGGGCAGGGAATACAGATTTGGGAGTCCTGGGTGTGTGAGGAATGGTAAATGAGATCATCTTGGAGGAGCAAGAAGAGAAGTCAGCTGGTGGATTCCCCAGAAAATGTGTATATTTAAGGGATGAGGGTAGGCAGAGAAGGCAGTAAAGGCATCAGGAAGAACTGCCAGAGAAGTTTTTGTGCATACTGTTAAGTCTCTCCAAATTCATTAAGGGCCGGCCAGTCTCCTGTTTACCTACAAGAAGTCTAAACTCCATGAAGTCCTGGTGGGAAAGTGTGTCAGGGACGGAAGAGCTAGAGGCGATGAGTTTGGCTTTCTTGCTTTCTCTTGTTTTCTAAGTGGCAAAGAAGAGGCTGTTCTCAAAGGATAAACAAAAGGATCCCCAATGTGATGTGCAGTAGTTCTGCCGGGCTGACTGTCAGAGAGAGAACTGAAAACATGAAAACAAATAATGGACTTGCCTGAAACAAGCGTGGCAGTTTGGGACAGGAATGTGGCTACATTTTGTTCTTTGCTTCCATGTTTCCAAAACATGGAAACATTTCTTTGATCACTTTCCAACTTAAATTTTGCTGTTATAATAATACAATCATATGACACAGCAATTCCGCCTAACTCAACCCAAGAGAAACGGAAATATGTCTATACAAAGACCCAGAAAATGAATGTTCACAGGAGTTTTATTCCCAATAGCCAAAAAATGGAAACAATCCAAATGTTCATCATCTAGTGAATGGATTAGCAAAATGTGACACAGACATACAATGGAACACTTTTGAGCAACAAATAGAAACAAACTGTTTGATATATGCTATAGCATGCATGAATCTCAAAAACATTATGCTTAGAGAAAGAAGAAAGACAAAAGACTATATACTGTATGATTCTATTTATAAAAAATTTCTAGAAAAGGTAAACTTACAAAGATAGAAATCAAAGCAGTGGTGGCCTGGGGCTAGGGATAGGAGCAAGGATTTACTGAAAATGGACTGAGGGAACTTTCTGGGGTGATAAAATGTTGTAAAATTCTGTAAATTTACCGAAAAGATCAATAACCTGTACACTTACAATGAGTGAATTTTATGTGTAAATTATGCCATAATAAAGTTTTATGTATCATAAAAATCATAGAACCATATTATTTTATGGCTGAAAGAGGTCATTTAGCCAACTCTTATTTTGTCTCAGATTCTTCCAGTTTTTCCCCTGCTATTTCTAGTTATCCTTCTTAATTCATTGACAAACTTCTATACATGATGACCTTTATTTAACCTGTCTAGGAGACAGAATGGTTCATAGAACTTCCAGACAAGTTGAAACTTCCAGACAAGTTATTCCAAATGACTAAACCTCTGCAGTTTAGTGACTAAAACCTCCGTAGTTACCCTTCCAAACCTACTTCCTAGTAGGTTTGTTTGAATTTCATCTCTCGTACTACCTACAAAATACTTAAAATCACCAAAATCAGCTTTTGAAGGTCCGGGCAGAACTTCTTAGCTGGGATAGAGAAAGTCTACGTTTCTTGTTGATTTTCTCATTTCCTCCCTTTGAGTAAATCTCAATTTTGTTGATATCGAAAAATCACAAGAATTCTTGCGGCTTGGATGTGTTTCTCTATGATTTTTCTTTCTAGAAAACTACATCTCTTTCATTTTCAAAATTTAACATATTTGTCGTGAATCTTATAAATTGTCAAAAGGAAATTCCTTGAAAATCATATATATGGTCCACACTCTCACTTACCTATAAATCTCACAGCTTATTAATGATAGACTTAGGACTAGAGGCCAGACATTGGTTCAAAATTCCTAAGTCATTTATGATATTCTTCAAAGATTTCATTGTAAATACTTACTACTCACCTGTCTTGAACTCTCCTCTTAGAGTTAGACTTATTTATCCAATTCTAACTATAAATGTTCACTTGGATGATCCATGGCACCTCTCCCTCAAGGGCAAAAACTGAAGTCATTATATTCCCCCTCATAAACATTAATGATTATGCGGTCTGTTGGCTTTCAAATAACAGCTCACTATGTGATCGTTTTGTGACTTTGTATAAGTAATTTAGCCTCTCTAAGCCTTAGTTTACTTATTTCTATAAGTAAAGATTACAATAGTATCTTTCATTGGTTTGTGGTAAATATCAAGTCAGATAATTCATTTTTTAAAAAATACCAAAGACTGGATGACTTATAAACAACAGAAATTTATTTCTCATAGTCCTGGAGGCTGGAAGTCTGACATCAGGGTGCCAGCGTTCAGGTTCTGGTGAGGGCCTTCTTCTGGGCTCAGACTGCTGATTTCCTGTTACATTCTCACATGGTATAAAGAGACTGCTGTGGTCTCTTTTCTAGGAGTACTAATTCCATTCATGTGAGCCCCATCCTCATGACTTAATTACCTCTCAAAGTCCGCGCTTTCTATTACCATCACATTGGGGTGTTAGAATTTTGACATGAGTTTTGGAGGTGGGGGACAAAAACATTAAGTCCATTGCAGATGTCTTCACCAGAGTACCTCTGTGCTCTGATATTGAGTGTTCCTGGCTGTGTAGCTTCTATTCTTTGTTTTCCATCCATCTTAAAGATCCTATGAGCTATGTTCTTTTAATAAATTTCTTAGAAGTTTTTTCTCGGTATGCTTCTGCTGCTTGTGATTAATAACCCTAACTGATACAGCTGTAGAACTCTTTCATCAAATGGAAGCCTACCTAGAATATGGAATGTATAAAACCAATAAGCTTTTGAAAACATGAGGAAACTTAAGGGCAGGCAAGCCAATAAATTTGCTTATGCACTTGCAGCCAGTTGGTGTGATTTTTTACAATGACTTTAGGGGAAGAAAGTGCAATGGTCTAGAATAATGGAAGCTGCCCGGGTCCGTTGGGCTGCACCACATTGGCCGTGAATGACTGAGGCAGCTATTGCCTCATGGAAAGGGATTAATTTTTCTAACTTTTTGAGTTTTCCCAGGGAGGTCCTGATGGCCTGTTATAGAGACTTCACAAGAGCACTCTGTAGGCTTCCTGTATGGGACCATTCCTTTGTGGAAGGCACAAGGAGGTGGAGGTGGTGAGGTGTGGTTGAGAGCTGATGCACACAGTTGGTTGTAGTCAGCCTTCTCAACTAGGTCACACAAATTTCAGGTGCCCGGCCAGTCATGGTCTTTGGAAGGAGGGTGTATATGGACTATTCCTTAAATAGAACAGATTACTTGATAATCGCAGCATGTAATTGGTTATATTCTACATCCCAGAGCAAGGGGATCTCTGCCAAATTGTCTAGAAGGGTTCACTCACAGTCATGACAGGTTTGTTTATTTCACTTGAGGACTTCTATGAAAATTCCTTGACATAAATAAGTTTTTTTTTTTTGGCATAAAAGCTCAACCTGAAGGGAGTTCCAGGTTGCAGAAAGCCTTTTCTTTGGCTAATAAAATTCCTCTACCTTTTTCATTACCAATCTCCTCCCTCTGCTTCCAAGAATTTCTTATTTTGAGAGGTCTCAAACTGGCTCATACCAACATCTGAAATCTTGATTGTGTACCTTTGAAGATTTTAGAGGACAATACCATGTATGCTCCCTTCCTACTTCCACATTAAATCCGTGCCTTCATCTCAGTCAGATTCTGGGTCCTCCCTGCCCTTGGTTGGCCTGCAGCCACATTTCTGTGGACTACAGAAATTAATACGATTTGCTCATCATTTCAGTTTTGGTGAGTTCATTTTGAAGTGTTTTTTTTTTTTTTTTTTTTTTTTTTTTTTATTGACCTTGTCTTCCTTTCTCTATTACGATTTTCACAGTTCCACTAAATAGAAGCACACAATCAAGACAAGACCCTTCGTAGAATTGTCCATGGCCTTGAGCAGTGAAATTCTCTCACATCAACTTTTTTCCGATGGGAGTTCATTGCTTGGTCATGAAATTCTTGGGCTGGAGAGCACTTTTCAAGGGATATCCCTTGCCTCAAGGCAGACTCTCACCTACTTCATCCCACACAGTTTCTTTGCCAATGGGAATTTCATAACCTCCTCTAGTGTCTAATAATGCCTCTTAGGAAATTCTTCTTTCTGTTTAAACATGCATATAATGATACGAACTGACAAGTTTTTGATATCAGATCTTTTTGTCTCTTCATTCCAGAGGATAGTTTGACATTGAGATGGACTGGGAATTCCAGATTCAGCTCCAGGTCAAATTGCAGAGTTTGTGCTGTTAAGAACTCCTTAGGCCTACTTTGAGCAAAGTCTGTTCTGAACCTTAATACCAAGATGGTGTTAGAACTGACCAACCTACAGAGGTTTTTGCTCTGGGTATGCAAAGACTGAGATTTGACTTGTGGTTCTTGGCCTCAGTGAATATTCCTAAAACCAGGATAAAATTTGAGTAATTTCCGGGGGATGAAAAAAATACTTTCCTTTCTTAAAAAACACTTCGGTATTAGATTACCATGAGTCTATTTTTTCTTTTCTAAGTTCAGGAAAAAAGAGAAAAACTAGCCATATCATTCTCCTTTTAATAGCTGTTGATATGCATAATGGATGGAATCAAATTGTGAATATAACTGACATGTAACTCATCATTCATGAGCTGGAAAGCCATTACATGCAAGGCCAAATAAGGCAAACTCTGAGGTGACAAATATGTGTTTTCATTTTTTTAATCTCCTTATCTGGGCCTTATCTTATCTTCGTTAGTGTTCTCTAATACTAATTCTCATACTTTACATGTACCCCAAACTCAAAATATTCTCCCTGCTCTCTTTAAAATCTTGCTCTCAGGAACAGATGAAAAATGCATTCACACTGTTCAGCACTACCAGGACTATTCATACCAGGAATGGCTAAATAAGGTCAATTATGGAACTTTCTGTGGAATTTCAATCAATTCATAGTATGAGAAATAGAGTTCTGTGTGGTGCATCTACTCCTCTGCACAATGAATATTATACCACAGAGGAACTTGGACCATATTTTTGAACTGAAAGTAAACTAAGCATTCTGAATAGTTCTTATGGGATGACAAGATGAAACATTTGAGATAGTGGTTGCCCTGGGAAAATCAAGGCACAAGATCATCAAACACTGGTGAGATCACCCATCATATCTTCATAAATTCTGCTTTTACTTTATTAATTCTAAGTCTAAATCTAGCCTAATATGACCGTCTCATTTTTTTTTTTTTTTTTTTTTACTGCTGGCTGTTGGTTAACAGAAGTTCTCGACTATTAACATCAGCTCTGGAAACTGGTTAAACATGAATTATGTTGATGGGAAAACTAACACGTTATTAAAAATTCTTAGAAGTTACTTTCACTTTAGTAATACTTATAATATAGGCCTTGTGTAAGTGGATTTCAGGATATAATTACTGAATTTATTTGAAAATCATTTCCAACATACACAAAAAACACCAGTTCTCCATAATTTTTTTAATGGGGCTGCCTTCCGACATGGAGGTACACGTGAAGGAAGAGGGGTGAAGTCAGTAGTCACGTCTAGCCTGGAACAAATTGCAACTTTTCTTAAGTGTTTGTGTAAGTGACCATTTACAAGACTATTCTAGAGGAAACATGATAAAATAAGCCTGTTTGAAATATGGGCTTTCACAAGTCTAAATTTGAGCAAGGATCTTTGATCTTAGTTTAAGTAATTGGTATTTTTTTTTCATACAGTCTTTTCCTCACTAACATTCAACCCCACTTTTAATTATGGAATACCTTCTTCTCAAGGAGAAAAATCTATGTTTATATAAAGGATAGGTATACAAAAGCTCTCTTTTATAGGACTACTCAAGTATATTATCCTTGAAAGTAGGGAAGGAAAATCTTCAATTCGTTTCCCAGTCCTTGGCCTGGGGTATATACTCAGTAAATATTGGTTTAAAGAACAGAAGAAAAAACAAATGAATGACAAATTTGAATGACAGACACAGATATTTTGCTCTGAAAAGAAGCACAAACTTCTGGTTTAAAATGACACCTGCCCAAAAGTCCTTTATGGACTATCTTCTAACTTCTAATAAAATTGTTTAAAGAATAAAAATGTAGTAAAAATTAAAACACAGTTCAAATGTAATTCTTAGAGACAACCGACTTCAGAATCTTGGAGGAATTCCAAAGACAACAATATTCCAATGCCTGGATTGATAATACAACTATGGGTCTAACCTAGCTGTGATTTGCCAAATCAAATCACACCAGTCTGAAACAATGGTAGATGTCTATATCACTTACTAGTCTCAAATTTAGATCCAGGGGGTGAATCAGCCAGAAAATTAGGAAGTGATTCTTCTACTCACACTTTTGGAGGAAGCCAAAATACTGTTTTTCTACATTTTTCCTACATATTTAAAAAAATGCAAACCCATTAAAGATGACAAATATCTCTAAACATGTCAACTCTTCTGAAGACTACCAGAAAACCTGTTGATTAATTAAAACTAAATTGATTAGACCTAATGCAATAAAAACAAATGCTACCTTGATCATCTTAGAAGTATCTCAGAAGAGAGAGGTCAGGGAAGGATATTCATAAGGTATTAGTATCCAGGGTTGAGAGGCTTAGGGCTGGTATTTCAAGGTGGGAGAGCATGTCAGGATAGAGCAAAGTTCATGATATAATAGTTTAGTATTGATGAGCACAGTGGAGTGAGGATCTTCAATAAGTCTGAATAAAGAAAATGTTTCCTAAGCACGTTATTTGCATAGATTTTCTTTTCTTTTTTCTTTCTTTCTTCCTTCTTTTTTTTTTTTTTTGATAAACTGGTTTGCAGGAATTTACTGAAGCAATCAGTAAAATTTGCATCGTTATTTGCATAGATTTTCTTTTCTTTTTTCTTTCTTTCTTCCTTCATTTTTTTTTTTTTGATAAACTGGTTTGCAGGAATTTACTGAAGCAATCAGTAAAATTTGCATTTATTTACATACTTATCTTTCTTTAATAATGTTCTAGAATAAATAGTTAAGTCATGTTGAATACGTGGCCTGACTTCTCCATTCTGATAGTGGTTTTGTGGATGCAAGTGTCTAAACTCTCACAGTGTAGGAAGCAGGGAGAGACTGGAGGAGAATCATTGCATCCTGGAATATTTAAAGCAAAGGAGGATGAGGTGTCAATAGGAAGAATCCTGGTTGCAGTGGATGCTATGAATCGTAAATGTACACAATCTGTTAGGAATATCAGACATCTCTATAGGGTGAATTTTGAGGACAATTTCACCTAAATTTAACTGTACCATATAAAGGCCTGGAAGATGCTGGGAATCAGATTAGGAACTTCACATGTAAACCTGTAGTAAGCCTCAGATGGAATTTTGCCTGGCATCCAACTGAAGAATGAGCAGGGCCAACAACCTATTTCCCTCGTCTTTTGGAAATACAGTACCAGGCCTTTACAGGGATCTCCTTGTCTGATGATAAGTATGCAGGACAAGACTTACATAGGGCAAATAGGAACAATAGGACAGTGGAAAAAGAACACAATTTGTAGACTCCTGGAAAGGCTTATTGCTCCAAATGATTTATCTTGGAAGTCAGATAAAAGTTTTTCATGCTATTTGGCATCCTTGGTAGGGTGCAGAATGACCTGACCACTATGAAAAAGGAGCAGAAAATTGTAAGTATTAAGATCAGATTAAAGGAAAAGGAAAGGGGCATAAAATCTAGAGATAAGAAGAAAGATAAAGGGGAGTGAGAAGAAAATAATTAAAATTAATAGTCTAGTAAATTCTTTCTACATGTTGACCTTATTGGAGAATGAACAGTTTTGAGTTGTGTTACAGGACTTGTGACTTTAGGATCATAAAGTATGTTTTTTATGTGATCGTGGTAATTCACAAATCAAAAAATGTAATTTTTAAATTTTCAATTTTATTCCCCATGGCTATATTCTTATTTCCACCA
This sequence comes from Galeopterus variegatus, assembly GCF_000696425.1. Classification (NCBI taxonomy): domain Eukaryota; kingdom Metazoa; phylum Chordata; class Mammalia; order Dermoptera; family Cynocephalidae; genus Galeopterus; species Galeopterus variegatus. The sequence goes on from NW_007736927.1 coordinate 28,351, forward strand.
GTACCACAAAAACTACTCTGCTAGTTCCAGCGTTTGAAAGAGCAGAGAATTGATACTTTGTCATGTGGAACGAAACCTGGTGCAAGGCATTGTGTAAACCTCAGAGCCCAGGTCCTCCAAATAAAGACCACTCACTCTTTTGACAAAGTCTCCCCCTCCTCTACCGCCCTGCTGTCAGGCAACAAGGGAAGAGGATGGAAGACTATGTGTGAAGGCAGGAGGAAAACCTCAAATAATACAAGCAACATTCTGTAGCTGACACTGAAGAAAAAGCAATGTTCTTACTGTGTTCAAGATTTATCAATAATAAAATATCATCTTCTAGGAACTGACAGTTGTAAGAAAAAAGAGGACATTGAACAATTTTTGTTAGTGCCCAAAAGGCTTCATAAAAATATATATATATTCCTGGAAATAAAAAAAAGTAAAAGAGAAGAAATAAATCTTGGTAATGCCATTTTCAATATAAATGACAGTAATAGGCACATTATCAAACACATTGACAACATTGTAAAACATTAACAAACACTTTTTTCCAAAAACAATCATACATTTTGTGATACCATACACTTTTCCATGAATAAGGCCTAAAATTTTTGGTGTTAACAAAGCCCAGAGTAGTGTTTTGTAAACCGAGGGTCATGTATTGTCAGGCCTTAAAAACTAACGCCAGCTTAAGTGACATTATAAGTGGTGCCATTATGGGCCCACAAGGGCGTATTAACGTGGCAGCCTAAGATGGCACCGGGAGGAAGTAGGGTGGGAGTGTCTGCAAATATGCGCTTCCGTGCTCGTGAACACTGAGTGATTGCAATAGCTAGGCATTGAGACAGGATACATGCTCTTGACCTTTAAGTTGATAGGTTTATGTTAAAACCTCCCCTCCCCATCTGCCTATAAAAGCAAGTGCTTGTGTGATAATAAACGGAACTGCTCAACAGAACCCCCCGCCACGTCTGAGTGTCCCTTAATGGGCTGGTTGGGGCTGGTGGCTGTGCTCACCTCTCTTCACGGCTCTCGTCCCCCGTCTCCTCCCAACAGGGACCGGAGGGAAAGAGGAATCTGGGCCATTCACTGGCCCACCAAAAGGAATGAGGCTAGGGCTGTTCGGGTCGGCCGGCGGCAGACCTGGCAATATATGATTAAGAAATCATGAGATTACACTTCAGAGGTGTAAATACTGTTTTATATCTTATATCAGATAAATTAAAACAGTAGAAAAAATCTATCCTTTATAATGAATAGCAGAGCATACCAAAATTTAATCTTCACTAGTCAGTAAATTAAGTCTGTGTAAGTAAATAGCTATAAAAATTTATTTTCTTTATCAGCTTAAATAAAGTAAGGCTTCCACCCCTTTTTATTAAAAAAAAAAAAAAGTATTATTAAACCCTAGATTTGCACCTATTAGAAAAGACTACTCTTTTTAAAATTGAGATTTATTTATTTTATTCCACATTTTTCTTACTAAAGAAAAATTTGCAATTTTTAATTCTAAAATTATATAGAAAATATTGAAAGTGAAAAGCCTATTGATCAAAAATTTTACGGATATAGCCATCTCTGTAGTCAAAGGCAAATTCATAGTTTTAAATCATAAAAAAAGAAAAGAATAATTATACATTTCACCTGACAATTAGAAATGTATAATAAAACAAACATAAGGAAAGAAGGTAAGAGGAAGATGAAACTGATAAATATAAAAGCACACTTGAATCATTTTGAATAGAGAATGAATAGATTAAGTTAAAATATGTTTCTTTGGGAAAGAATTGTATCTGTGGAATGAGTGTTGGACTGGATCTCAGACCCTTCTACCCTGTCCTGTGCAGGTACTGAGTCAGGTAGTAAAGAGAAAGACTGAGCAGCTGCCAGCAAAGTTGAAATGCTTTAATTTTAGATGCGATTTCTGCAGACCAGCAGTTCAGAGATGCTGCCTTCCATACTGAAGAGTATACAACAAAGGGCAACAAGTCAAAAGGGGTATAAGGGCATGCACGTGCATTAACTCTACTCCCATGCAACTTGTTTACAAAGGATGTGCTGAATCATACACAGCTGGATATGAGGTGAGGGGACCTGATTATACTGACTCCGCTTTCTTCACAAACGAGTAAATGAAGTTAAAAGAGAAATTCCATCCACTGCCAAATCAAAAAACAAATTGGGAATAAAAAGGATATTTATCAATGGAAAACAGAAAGTGTAAAAAATTACAATAGAATACTATGTGCAAATTTATTTGGAAAGTACTGAGAACAAGAAATATTTTTGTGAACAAATTAAAATGAAATAAGAAGTAGAAAGTGTGAATTGTTCAATAATTTCTTTCATTGGAAGAAATAACAAAATCAGAGAATTATCTCTCCGAAAGACTGTAGAGTCAAATGGTTTTACCCATAAGATATTTCAAATGTTTTACAGCTATTTTCCTTGCTATATTCAATTTTCAAAAGTATAGAAAAAGATGAAAACATTTTCATCAGTTTTTATGAAGCTAGCATAATCCTGGTACTAAAAGATAAAACAAAATAAAATTAAAAAAAGAAAACTACATATGATAAAAGGAAACAAGCAAGCCAAATACTGACACTAGTCTTTGCAACAGAGAAAAAAGTTTATTTGCAAGGCAGCCAAGAAAGAAGTCTAGAGATATAAATCTCAAATCTGCCTTGTTGACAGCAGGGTTTGGTAAAAAAGGGATATTTATGGGGAAGTGGTTAGGAGTGGTGTGAGGCATGGGGGACCATGACTGGCTAAAAGGTTCGAGAAAGTTCTTTGTTGATTTGTGCGGGCAGAAGCTATCTGCATCCCTCTTCATGGGTCACATATTTAAAAAATGGCAGCATTAGCATGATCTGGAAGTGTAGTTTTTGGCTCTCTGATGTCAAAAGGTCACCATTGGACTTGGGCTCAATCAGTTTAGCCTGGTTTATGCTGGGCCAAGCTAACTCCAATGTTACTGCAAAACACCTTAGGCAAATAACTCATGACTTCTCTGCCAGAGGCATGTCTTAAAAGGCAGATAAAAAGAAACAGAGCAAGAGGTTAATCATGGAAATTTACTGAAAGAAAGAGCAATTTAAACAGGGAATGAATTGCAACGAAAAGTCATTGGTTACAGTTGTGCAAAAAAGGACACTTTTCTTATTTAAAAACATAACAAAACATTAACCACTTTGTAAAAACAGAAATAGATCTACACTTTTTAAACTTAGAAAACTTATCTATTTTAAAACAATAGACAAAAAGGTGCAGAAATCAACTGAAAGCAGTTGGTCAAAGCTGTAACAATTTTAGCAACAAAATAAAAAAAACACAGTATTGGATTATAACTCAAAGCATAAAATAAATTTCTGAGTCCGTGCTGACATAAATAGATGATGATGTTAATTAATAAAGGTTGAGAAGAGATAAATTCACTTTGCAGAAGAATTGCAAATAATTTATGCAGATACTTTACCCTAAAGGAGTATCTCCCATCCCTTAAGCCTGTGTATACTGATAGACTTCCTTCCAAAAAGCACAGTGGGGAAAGAGGGAAAAAGTATAGTGTTAAAATGATAAAGCTGATAAATACTGCTCAATCCAGGTGGTCAAGGTCATCATCGACAGTGATAAATGATGATGATAGAATATACCCTTGACATGGTGTGATGAAACAGCATTTTATTTTTGTGCACTTTCTTCTAAAATCCCATAAATGCAGTCTAATGATGAGAAAAACATCAGATAAACCCTCATAGAAGGACCATGTAGAAAACAAACTCCTAAAATTGCCAAGGTCTTCTAAAACAAGGAAAATCTGAGAAAATATTACAACTAAGAGCCTAAGGAGACATGACATTACATGTGATGTGGTAACCTGGATTGGATCTGGATCAGAATGAGGACGTAAGGTAAAAACTAAGGACATCTGAATGAAGTATGTGTGAACTTTAGTTACTAAAATGTATCAATATTAGTTCATTAATTGCAAGAAATGTACCATACTAATGTAAGACGTTAATAATAGGAGAAACTGCAGGGCATATATAGTATCTGCTTGATTTTTTTCTCTTTTTTTTGTAAATCTAAGCTGCTTAAAAAATTGTCTGTTAATTAAAACACACACATACACACACACAGAATATTAAGCCAAGTTTAATCTCAACAGTGAAAAATTATTTTAATGGCTTTCCAATTACTATAATTTTTTAGCAGTTCTAACTTAAATAGTAGTACATGAATTAGAAATATAGTTTTAAAAAGTAGGCAAAAAGTGATCATTATTTACAGGAGATAGAACAATCTAGAAAACAATACAATTAAAAAAAAACCTTTTAGAAATAATAAGTTCAGAAAACTGGGTGGATAGAATATGAACAAAATTTTTATACACCGATAATAACCAGTTAGAAAATATAATGGCAGATCCCATTTTCAGAACCCCCCAAAATAGAAAATGCCTGAGAATTAATAATAAAATAGGAAATCCCTACCTGAAAAAGAAAGCTATACAACTATTCTGAAGCATATAAAATACTTGAATAACAGAAAGAAATAATGCTCGTTATGGCAGAATTTGCTAATTTTTATCCAATATCCATTGTTGCCTTCTTCTTTTCAGTGATTGAAACTAATTGTTTTAGCTGGGCATATGGCACGTAGGAAGAGTCCACATTTCCCAGTGCATCTTGCATTTGGGTGCAGCAGTCATATGAATAAGCACTGGCCTATGGGTGTGAGCAGAAGTGATGTGAAGGTCTAGGTCGTATCTTTAAGAGGAAATCATACTCTCATTTTTATTCCTTTGTACCTGGGTCTGGAGCACAGATGAGGTGGGGGTAAGGCAGCTTGACCTTGCAGAGGAGGATAGCACTCTAGGGGAAGGCAGGTCAATATGAGAGAGTTTCATCCTTTATGACCTTGTGGAACAAGGACATCTCTAGCCTGGACCACACACCTTCTCCTGGCCTGATCCAACAGTGAGAGAAAAAACTTCTGTCAGATTTGAGCCATCACATTTTTGTGTTTCTTTATTATAGAATCTTATCCTGTACTAACTGATACACTCCAGCATGGGAAGATGGATATTGTAAAAATATTATTTTTCCCAAAATAATTCATAGGTTTGATGGAATATGGTACATTTACAGTCTGGGATAATATTCAACCATTCCAAATAACACTTTCAAAAATGTTAGAGACATAAGAAGTGATCATTGTAAAATGTGAAATAAAAGTATATATCCCAATTGCATATACATATTGAAAGAAAGTAAGCTGAAATGCTGGGTACCAATCAAGCTTTATTAAAGGAAAAGAATCTGCTGGGCTGCACTCAAAATGGAGAGCAGCAGGGTGCCAGGGTGGGAGAGCTTATATAGGCTGTAGGGAAGGCTGATGTCATCAGGGAGGGGTTTGGTGCTGGTATGGAAGATAAGGCTGGTGGATGCAATCAGGTGGAAGGTTGCTCCCATGTGGAAGTAGAGGAGTTTCTTTTTCTCAGAAACCACGAGGTTTCTCATAAGGGAAAGGCGGGCGGCCATTTTGTGCTCAGTGTGTGTAAAATGGCACTGGCAATGTCCAAGATCCATCACATATATGTATATGAAATATACATACATACATACATACGTATATTCATACATATATACACATACATACATATATATGAAAGAAATGTAACTAATTACTCAATTTTTAATTTTGGATATTGGATCAGAGGTGTTTTCTGTTTTGCATTTTCTATATCTAGAAATGTTACATTTAGTACAGGCATATATAATTTAAAAAACAGAATATGACAGTTAACTCTCTTGAAAAGTATGTCCGGGCAAATTAAGAGAAAATGAACAAAAATTTAAAAAAATACAGTTTAGAATAATTTATTTACTGCAAGCTGGCTGATCTGACAGCAAATTGTGAAAAAGGTATATAAAATCTATTTTTTCACCTTTTATATTTAATATTTGTATACATATTTAACATTTATTTACATATATGTTATATATGTATTGTATATGTGTACATACGTATTATAAAGACAATTAAAAATTGTCCAAGAAGGACTTCAAGATGGCGACGGGTCTGGAGCGGCCGTGCCAGGAGACAGTGCGACCCTGAGAAGTGTGTGCTGCGATACCAGAGTACTATTTGCATTTCCAAGAGCAACAAAAAAAGAATAAATCTTTGAACAACTAACGTACAATGACAAACAAGCAACTACAGGTTCGAGATTTTAGGGCCGTCACAAAAGAAGACTCCTGAGAGCGCCCAAGCCATGCTGCGGGTTGCCCCGAGCAGCCCAAGAA
>NW_007736927.1:35524-36959 GCF_000696425.1 Galeopterus variegatus
AAGCCAGCAGAGATGACACAGAAAAGGAGTGGAAGGTGCCGGACCAGCCCAACTCTGTGAGCTCTGTGAGTCACCCCCAGTCCAGCCCCACATGCAGGGCAGAAGCCCGACTGGTCCCCGCCCGCCTGGCTCCCGCCTACCACACCAGGCTAGGCATCCGCAACAGTGCTGCCTCCATTTTCTCGGGTGGGGGCGGAGACAGCCGGCTCAGATCAGGCAGGCCAGCCATCTTTGCTTGGCGTGGCTCCTCACTGAGCCGTGCCACTTGCATACCTCGAAGCGGGGCCCCCTGGGGCCTGTGGACCGGCCTACAATCCCACTCCCCGCTCGGATCTCTGATGGGGCTGGTAGCGTGGGGAGCCCCCGGCCAGCGTCGGGAGGGCAGGGAAGAGGAGCCCGCCCAGATTGTCTCTCCACCACACCCTGGGCTTCGGCCCCAGGTAAACTCCCTGTTTCCGGGAGGCAGATACCATCTCTGTGGGCCTCAGTTTGGAAGAACCCCTAACTGATTTCTGGTTGGGAAAGGGGAGCCTGGAGTGCTCTGGAGCTAGATTGAAGCTGCCGGAGAGCTCTCCCAGAGGGCACCCGGGTCGACCCGTGCTGGGGGGATTCAAAGAGGAGCTGTGTGCCATGGGACCCTCCCCCGAGGAGCTCACACCTTACAGTTGGAGAGACTAGACACCTGAAACTCCTCCTGGGCAGGGCGGGGCAGGGCACAGCTTTGATATCTCAGCTGAAAGACGAGGTTTGCAGAAGACACGCCTCAGCCCTGTTCTAAGTGCACAGAGTGGGGAGGGGTCCAGCAAAAGAAGGCGGAGTCTCAGAAAAAAAAATTACACACCCTGTGGGACCCCTTTGCAAGGCTCAACAGCCCCACCTAGTGCACACAGAGTGGAAAAACGCCCAGATAGCGAGGTGCAGAACACACATACCTTGCGGGACCGGCAGGGCGGTATCCAGCAACTTAGAAGAGTTCAAACTGACCAGAGAGGAGACTTCCCGCAGAGGTCCAAGACCCAAGTGAAACTCCCTGCCAAAATGAACAAACACCCAAAAACAGATACCAGAAATGCCAAAAACCAAGAAAGTTCACCACCAAAAGTTAATAAATCTCAAACTCTAGATCCTATAGAACAAGAAGCCCTTGAAATGAATGACAGGGAATTTCGAGTGATAATCCTAAAGAAACTGAATGAGATACAAGAAAACACAACTAGACAGCATGATGAAACCAGGAAAAACATACAAGACCTGAAAGAGGAAATATACAAGGAAATCACTGTCATAAAATAAAAAGTAGCAGAACTTGCCAAACTGAAGAAGTTATTCAGCAAAATAAAAAACACAAAGGAGAGTTTAACCAGCAGGATAATGGAAGTCAAAGAAAGAACCTCTGTACTTGAAGATGGGCTCTTTGGAATAATACAAGCAGACA
>NW_007736927.1:38598-40664 GCF_000696425.1 Galeopterus variegatus
TGAGTGGATATGGAAAATGTGGTATATCTACACAATGGAATACTACTCAGCTATAAAAATGGACGAAATACTACCATTTGCAAAAACATGGATGGACCTTGAAAGAATAATATTAAGTGAAACGAGTCAGGCAGAGAAAAAGAAATACCACATGTTCTCACTTATTTGTGGGAGCTAAAAATAAATAAATAAATTCACACACATACATACACAGACACACACACACACACACAAAATACAAAAACAAAAACAAAAACAAAAACAAATAAAAAAATCGGGGGGGGGTTGGAGAGGAAGATATAACAACTACAATTTTTTTGAAGTTCTTACAACAAGTAAATGGAAAGGACATGCTATGGTGGGAGGGGGCAGAGGGAGGAGGGAGGGAGGTTTCAGTGATGGGACATAATAATCAACTACATTGTATATTGACAAAATAAAAATTAAAAAATAAATAAATAAGTAAAACTAGAATTGCTGGATCAAAGGATATAAACAATAAAGATTTTCTGATATATTAAAAAAAAAAATTGTCCAAGAAATAAATTCCAATGAAATCTATGTGGCAGTAATTGTACAATCCTGGCACATAAATCACAAATGGCATTTCAAGTGGTAATTTTAAGTACTGATCTTTTAAATGAAAAAAGCAACCAAATTTAACTGTTATATTTTACTTCAGATTTCTTTTTTTTTTATGGCCACATATTATCTAGAAAATAAGCATTATTTTCGTATAACTTTGGATATAAGCCACTAGAATATACGGATTGTTAGGCAGACTTTCAAATCTATAAGGGCAAGGATTAGTGTTTTGAATAAGAAAGAGCAAAGAGCAAAGTAGCTAATATCTCTTATATATCAACTGAAGGAGCTTGATTCTTGCTGGGTTCTAGAGGACCCTTGTCTCCCTTTAGGTCTTTGATTTACAAGTGGGAGTGAGTGACACTTCTGCATATTTTTAAAATACAGATATCCTTTACTTCCTTCTATCCCCTACCAACTGGAGTTAGGAGTTGCACATATGTATTTTAAAAAAATTTCCACCAGTGATTCTGATATGCATGCCCTGTTAAACACTCCTTTTTAAATGATAATATTTGTTTTGTGAAAAAGTGTGATAAAATAAAAATAAAACAATTGTTTCATGGTTAAATAAATTTCTGTCAAACAATATAAACAAATTTCTTTTTTGTTTAGTACACTAATGTGATTGTGAAATTCCAAACAAGGTTATTTTGTAAGAAAATTCTGAAAATAATGAACAAAAGAGTCATGCTGGATTCTTCATAATGCCTACTTCAATGCAGTCCAAACTTTTATGCTCAGCAGGAAGGTTCAGCAGGAAGATTGTAATCTAGTTAATCTGGCTACAATATGCTAGATCACATTACATCAGAAGTAGCAAATGGTTAGGCACTTTGTGACTTTGTTAAAGAAAACCTGAGTGGCTAAATGCTGTACTGTTTTTAGTGCACTTTTGTTCTTTGGTTCCTCAAAATTCCTCTCCTATTGCAAATAGAACTCGCATTTCCTTGTGGGGAATTACTGTGTGCAGACCTAATACGAAGTGGTTCCCAGTTTTTTCCTCTTATACTCAAGGGGGGTCAGATTCTTCTACTTGCCCTGGGTACATTCAGTGTGGGCATGTGACCCACACTGCCAAATGGATGCTGATCCCTAGGACTTTAGTGTATAAGAGGTAGGGGATGGCTAGAGTTCAGATTATCTCAGGGATGTCATTTTACTCTCAAAAAGTTCTAGAAAATTCACTGATTAACAATGACCATATGAGAAATTTGGATGAGTATGATTACAAGTATTATTCATAATTTTTTTGGAGGTAAGTGGTGTTTATCAATGTTCACTTATACAGTTGGGAAAGTTGAGTGGTTCCCACTAGCATTTTATATCCTCTCTTGTCTGCAGAGAGATGCCCCAGCTGGAAAAGCAAGCCGACATAACTAATAGTTGAAAGAGGACAAATTCAAGAATGTGTAAAAAAGAATATTAAAACATGAAATGTCTTGCCAAAATTGTATTTAGTGCAACAAACATTTGTCCAG
>NW_007736927.1:40899-47896 GCF_000696425.1 Galeopterus variegatus
TAAGAGGTAGGGGATGGCTAGAGTTCAGATTATCTCAGGGATGTCATTTTACTCTCAAAAAGTTCTAGAAAATTCACTGATTAACAATGACCATATGAGAAATTTGGATGAGTATGATTACAAGTATTATTCATAATTTTTTTGGAGGTAAGTGGTGTTTATCAATGTTCACTTATACAGTTGGGAAAGTTGAGTGGTTCCCACTAGCATTTTATATCCTCTCTTGTCTGCAGAGAGATGCCCCAGCTGGAAAAGCAAGCCGACATAACTAATAGTTGAAAGAGGACAAATTCAAGAATGTGTAAAAAAGAATATTAAAACATGAAATGTCTTGCCAAAATTGTATTTAGTGCAACAAACATTTGTCCAGCATCTATATTCTGTGCTACTCTGCCATATACATTTTTTAAAAAATTAAAGCATTTTGGGCCGACCCCATGGCGCACTCAGGAGAGTGCAGCGCTGGGAGCGCAGCGGCACTCACGCCACGGGTTCAGATCCTATATAGGGATGGCCCATGCGCTCACTGGCTGAGCGTGGTGCGGGTGACACCAAGCAGACACCCTTACTGGTCACGAAAAAGACAAAAACAAAAATTAAAAAAATTAAAGCATTTTTCATTTTAAAAATGCAACCTATCTGACCCTTTTATTTTCCAGGTGAGGAATTAGACCAGAAGAGTTTAAATGTTTCCCTTAAGTTTGCAAGGCTGGTTAGTGAAGAGCAAAGACTGAATGAAACTCAGGTACACTGATTCAGGAGCTGCTCAGGACTGCAAGTCCTGCTCTCTGACTTTAGGAAATCAGGGAACCTCTCTAAGTCTACTTGTAGAAGCAGCCAAGGTGCAGGAGGATGTCTTAGGGACTCAGCCTCTGTAGCCAGACTGCATGCGTTTAAATCACTGTTCTGTCATTTCCCAGTTAAGTAATTATTCTATAACTATATTACTTGTGTTTGGGTTTCTTTATTATTAAGTGAGGCTGGTTTGTACAATTTTTGTGAAGATTAAAAGAGTAATAACTATGAAGCCCTTAGTACAATGCACATATGGGCTCTTATTACTTGAGGCTTGCTAAAGTTTCTTCAAGTTAAACAATGTGTATCTATCCAGTGCTATACAAATCTATTAGAATTCTTATCTATAATCTAAGAAAAACAGAACATACACCCCCACAAGTGGAGAGAATAAATTTAGTTGTGTTTAAGGACTCTTTCCTGATTATTTTTTATGTGCCTAGTGTGGCTATGGATAGATTGGGTGATTTTTTTTTTTTTTTTTGCCTAGGGTTTGGAAGAACAACTTAAGTAACACTGTCCTTTGATGATGCTTATTACTTTCCTTTATTTTCACTGTAAAAAAAAAAAAAAAGTATACCGAAGGATAGATAGGAAAAATCACGTCTGTGCTCTCAAATTCAAACAGAAATACCAGGAAAGTGGCAGAGTCAAGCGGGAAATCAGTAATTTCTAGGGGAATCTGAGAAGGATTCTTACAGGAAGGCTGAAATGTCTTTACTATCCCAATTTACCTTCCTGTTCCCATGGGGAAAAAATTAGGCAGACATATGTGGTTTTAAGAACATATAAATTGTTATAAGTAGCATAATGTGAACATAAATTCTGCCTGAATTTCGTTTCCTTATCTGGGTTAGAAGTCAGTAAATGTCGTATATCAAGATTTTCTCAGCTCTGTGCTGGTCTCTGTTGCTAAGCTGGCACTCCCAGCCATCTTGATAAAAATTAGTTATTGCACCCACTGAAAACTCCTTTAATTGTGCCAGGAATGTGGAGCAGTTCACTGTGATCACTGCTGATGGTTCCGTGTTGGAGTAATGGGTTCCTGATTTATTGGGCTTTCCTTAAGTGGAAGCTTATTTTTGTTTTCATTTTTAGCTCTAATATTTTCTTTGTCCAGAGCCAATTGTTCCCCCTCAGATGTTTAGATTTTTTTTTTTAAGTAACCTTGAAAGACTCCAACATAATACTTTGACTAAGCTTGAGTCACGGGACTGTGGTGCCACCCTACACTAAGTTTTTCATGCCCCTGAGGCCTTTGGCAGCATACCTTCTGATATATGAATCCCATTTGTAGTTTGCCTACACTTTTAACATGAAACCTTTTGCTGGAATCAGCATTGCTCCTTCCAAGTTGTTGCTTGCTCAAGAAGGCAATGCCCCTAAATGCCACCATATGAGCGAATTACTTGCAAAGCTTGTGTCTTTGGTTTTGTGCACAGATGCTGATGAAGAGATGTTCTCCCTAAGAATTCAGGTTACTCAGGCTAAGCTGCATATTTTTTTTTCTGAGTTGAAGCTTGTTTTAGAATTTTTGTTAAAGTTCGTTTTAGGAAGTATAAGGAAAAAAGTTTATATAAGTAAAATAATGAGATACATTCAGTTCGAATACTATCTCTGCTTTCCTCCTGTCTTGCAACAAAACCACTATTATGGAAAGATTATACAAACATACTCCTTAAGGGAAGGGACAGATGCTAAATATCAAGTGCGGAGTGAAGACACTGGTCTATTACAATCCTAAACTGCCCAGCTGTTTGTCAGTCCACTCTTTCTTCATCTTCTATTTCTCTTTACCCCCTTGCCTAGTGGAGCAGCTCCTCTTTGCTGAGGAAACTCTAGCTGAGTATATCAGCGTACAAATGCATACTATCTAGAAGTGAATAGGACAGGATCAGCCCAAATACACCCTTGTGACTGGTTGATAACATCTTTGTTTACAAAACAAATGTTACTAATGCTTTTGTGACAAATCATTTAAGCTGATGGTGATTTATTTTTAAGATCCCTAAATTTGATTTGCTTAGTAGCTTTTCCTCTTATTTTCAAAATGAAAAAACATTGTTTATTCTAACTGTAAAATAACACAAGCTTTTGTAAAAAATCCAGACACTAGAGAAAAATATCAAAACAAAGTAAAAGTCATCTAAGTGCCAATATCCAGAGATAACCACTCCTACCATTTGGATAAATGTCCTTTCAGATGGTTTTCCATGTTAGATTTTTCAGATTGTGCTCCACAGAACCATAGTTCAGATTACTTATTATTTTTTAATGAGAAGACTTTAGTGATAAATGAAGTTTGAGAAATTCTAGGTTAAACAATGTTAAGCATGTTTATTGCAGGCCACCTGTTGACCTAAAAGAAACTGAAGCTGAACATATAAAGCACAGAATTTATTAGGCCAATATGAAGATTGCAACTGGTGAGACACACAGGTCAGGTTGTCCTGAGAAATGTGCTCTGAAGAAGGCCAGCAGAGCTTAGCATTTTATAAGCAAAGGAAGGGGGAACAATCAAAGGAAAGAAGGAGAGAACAGCCCCATCTAATCACTTCACCAGTTTTTCTTGTACATGACATATAGACATCCTACATGCAGGGATCTAGGATAAGGGTTACAAGAAGCATTCTAGGTTATTTTATGAATTTCTGATGCCATCACATCTGCTTCTACAATAGTTTTATAATAACATTTTCCAGGACATTGGACATGAGTACTGACTCATTCCAGATCTATAGTCAGAGCAGCTTTTTTGGTGTGTGTGATAACTCCTCAGAACCTTGAACCCTGATTATGCTCTGAGAACCTGTAGGAAAGAGTTAGCATTCAGTACTTCCAAACTTAGGAGACCAGAATTTCTTTGAAAAACAAAACAAACAAATCTGGAAAATGCTGTCTTTTGAGCACTTACCCATACATTTATACACTTCATACACATGAGATAACAAAACTCAAGCCAGCCTTTATCCCATTTTCATATAAACTCTATAATGTGTGACAAACATATCCATGAATAGAGATTTACATAATCTTTAATGGCTGTGTAATATTTCAGCATATACATGTATCATCTTCACATAGTTGAAACAAATTCTCTATTAGTGAACACTGGGTACAAAGCCAAAATAAATATACAGTAAAGTTACAAATATATTTGCAAAAACTATACCAAAATCAGTAAACAAAAGGGTGGATATATCTTTAAGAACATGTACAAAAACCAGATAATTTACAGAAAGAAAAATAGGTCAAAATATATATGAAATATGTTCAATCTTAAATCTATGCCATGCAAGTAAGTGCGTCAAATTATAATGTCCAATTCATTAGACTGGCAAAAAATAAAAAGACTAACAAAACCCAGCATTGGTGAGGATTTGGGAAAATGTACATTTTTACCCTGTTAGTGAAAAATGTAAATTGCTACTACCTTTTGTGGGATATCTGTACCTATGAAAAATTTCAATAAGCATATTTTTAGAAACAGCAGGTGCACTTTAGATCACTTTTTGGCTATAAAACCACTTTCTTTCTTTTTTTTTTTTTATAAACAATCCCTTATTTTGATCTTCCTGCTCTGTTAGACTCATGGGCAAGACAAATCTCTGTTCTCTACTTTTCCTCAAGAAGCCTGTGATATGTACACTTTAAGCAAATCAGACTTACAAAGAAACCACTGGACTTTTCTCCAAAACTTTTGAACACCCAATAATAATAATGCACTTGAATAAAATTACGGTTAGAATACTGAAATTAATCAAGCTCTTTCTAAACATAATGATTCCACTTTCAGTAGTGATTAGAAGTTTATATTCCCAGAACTTCCTGGCAGGGTTAGCATTTGGTACAATTGGAAATCCTTCTAGTGAGTATATAATGAAGGGCAGGTTTCAAAATCAAGCTTTTATACTCTGAGACATGCTCACACATAATAACACATCTTCTTCTATCACGCTTCTCTACTTCAGTCACTGACTTGTAGCTTTCTTCTTCTGAAAAATAAATTCTGGTATAGAAGAAGTCAGCCGGATAAGTAAGATAAACCCATTCAGCTGGAAGCTCCTTGAGGAAATGAACTGCTTTACTCCCCATAGTATCTACAGTCCCCACTGCCTATTGCCCAGCCCATTGGGTGGACTCAGTAAATTCCCATTGACTACAGTTATGAGTGAACCTCACGAAAGGTGATGTTAATGAAGTGGTGCTTTGAAGGTGAGCTGTAAATGGAAAGCCTAGCTGTCATATCTACTCCACATTCAAGTATTCTTTAAACATAATTTCCTAGATATAAATATAAAATCACTGGATAGAGGAGTAGGAATTACATGGCCAAATGGAAATTTAGCTAAATGAGAATTACAAAAAGCGAGTATTTGGGAATGCCCCTGTGTCTAAATCAAACTGGTTTACTAAGATGGAGTATCAAGAAATAGGTGATTCAATAGAAAATGGGAGGAGAGTGGAATGAGAACAATTGTGTTAAGCACCTTAAGAATAGCTAGTAGTTTTGTGTATATATTGCATTTACTCCTCCCTACAATGCTGTAAGATTGTTGTCACTGTGCTTACTTTACAGATGAGGACAGAGTAGATCTAACGGTTTAAATAATTTGCTGAAGACCACACTGCTGGTATATGGAATAAACTGGAAATACGCTATGCTGTTTCTTGTTACAAGGAAAGACCTGCCAAACACAGTGAGGATAGCAAATCAAAGGAAGAGCATCAGACTAATAAGTCTGGTAAACTTTGACAGTAGTTCTCAAACTTCAGTGTATCATAATCACCAGAGAACTTGTTAAAACCAGCTTTCTGAACCCCACCTCCAGAGTTTCTGAATCAGGAGATCTGGTGTGGGGCCAGATAACCTGCATTTCTAACTAGTTCCCAGGTGCTGCTGCTGTTGCCAGTTCAGGAACCACACCTTGATAATCACTGGAATAGAGGAATCTCATTAACATTGTCTGTCTGGATTTTCGGAAGACATTTGAAAAATCTTTTTATGTTATCCTTTTGGTCAAGATTTTTTCAGTATTAATCCACAATTATTTTACTCATTCAACAAACAAGTCATTCAGCAAACTGATCACTCAGTAAATAGAATAATGATGGAGACAGAGCATGGAATTACAGCTGAAACCTGTTCCCAATTAATAAAATGTGATTTGATAGGAATTAAAGACAAATTCAGATCATATGGTTGACAAGAAAAAGAGGCTTTAAAAAATTCCTAAGATTACCTCCAGGTATGTTAATACAGGCATAATATTACAATTATTAAGGAAACCCATTGTACTCTGGGTTGCAGGGAATAGCTGAATTAATACATTTAATTCCTGGTGCCTCTTCAGAGAGTAAGAAGAATATCCAAGGTAGTGAAATGACTAGAACTGTTAGTGAAGTGTCAAGACACAGGGGAGACTTGATGGCTCGAATTATTTGTGTGGTGGAGTGGCAGCTCTGACACTGGTGAGGAATTGTACTAAATAAACTATCTGTTTCTGACCTAAGACTCAGTTCAATTTATAGGTTAAAGAAATGTAAACAATTAGTATACTACAATGGAGGAGAAACCAAATGCTACCATTGGGCTTATTCAAAATGTGCCAGAAGAGAATAGGATTCACAGGGATGCTGCATTTGAGGTGGGCCTTGAAAAAGTAGCAGAATGTGGTATATTTACACAATAGAATACTACTGTGCCATAAAAATGAGTGAAATACTGCCATTCACATTAACATGGATGAATTTACAGAAAATTAAGTTAAGTGAAATAAGCCAGGCACAGAAAGAGAAATACTGCATGCCCTCACCAAATGGGAGCTAATAAAATAAAATAAAATAAATTCATAAATAAAAGAAAGGTGCAGCAATCACAATGATACTTTGAATTTTCAAAAGAAGAGAACAGAACTGAGGCTACCAGAGGTAGGAAAAAGGGAGAGGGAGGGGGTTTAGGGAGGAATTGGTAAAGGGCCATAAGAAACAATCACATTGTATGATGTTGGATATACTAATTATCCTGATTTGAGCAACACATATTGCACACAGGTATTGAACTTTGTACCCTACAGATATGTAAAATCAACTGTATTTCAATAAAAAGTAGATAATAAAAAAAGCTTAAAAACTACATGCATATAAAAAAAGGATGTTCAAGTACGGTTTGGTTTAAATACTTATAATGAGGTATATAGAC
>NW_007736927.1:48521-50762 GCF_000696425.1 Galeopterus variegatus
CCGGCAATGGATCGCAACCCTCAGTGTCGCGCCCATACCAGACCGGGACCGGCTACGGGATTGCAACCCTCGGTGTTGCTCCCGCCCCTCGCTCAGCCAGTGAGCGGCCGGTCTGTATGTGGGATCCGAACCCTCGGCAGGAGCGCTGCCGGGCCGGCCCCTAAGTACGGTTTGGTTTAAATACTTATAATGAGGTATATAGATAACTCACATGAATGGGAGAAAGTGAAGCCCATAAAATCGGAGAATAACTTTTCTAATTTCCAGATACATTTGAAGTCTTGCTGGTTGGTAGTTGGAAAAAGATACACTGATTCTGAATAGGCTTCAGTAAACTAAAGATACCATGCTGGGAAGTAGTTAACTCCCAACCCAGGCCAAATGCACAGTAAGGAAAGCATCCTACCTTGACAGGAGAACAAGATGAAAGATGAAACAATGAGACATTTTCTAGATTCAACAAAGATCCACATAAACTGAAGAAGCTAGAGTGAGAACGAGATAGAATTAAGAAAAGATCAAGTGGAAAAGAAATCATGCACTGGCTTGTTTCTGTGACTCACTGGGAGTGAAGCTGTGATCACCTGAGCCACTTCCCGAAATCTTCCTAAAGTATCTACCTCCAAAGCCTGTGTTCCTACAGACTTCTTCTTCCTATGAAGAGACCCAGGAGGTGTTGGCAGGGAAACATTGTGGAATTCCTTGAGACTCTTCCAGGAGACAGAAGGCATTAGGGAACCAGAAGAAGAGCAGGGAAATTCAAACTCCAGCAAATTAAAGATGCTGTAGGTCTGGGAGACAACTGGGGCTGGTAGTGACTGTGGAGAGTACACGCAGGTCTCAGAGGAGCCCTGCACATCAGATTCTGCCAACTGTTGTCATAAGGAGATGTGGGCATGCCTGGTCCTCTGGTGTTTTACGAGAAACCAGAAATCCAGTTCATGTAAAACATCTTTCACATTTTAAATATTGGTATTTGATTCAAGTTTGTTTAAAAAAAAAAAAAAGTTCTGTGTGCCAAATAAAACATATCTGTAGTTAGTAGTTGGCCTGTGGATCAGCAGGTTGCAAACTCTGAAAGGTATGTCATAATGGGCAGGCTTTATTACATAAAAATTTCTGCCTTATTTATTTTTATTTTTATTTTTTCTAAAAAGATGACTGGTAAGGGGATCTTAACCCTTGACTTGGTGTTGTCAGCACCACGCTCTCCTGAGTGAGCCATGGGCCGGCCCCATTATTATTTTTTTTTAAACTAGAGAAAGCCTTTAGGGAGAAAAGCATTATCTTTCTTCATGCTTTTGGCTTCTAGAAAGAGAAAGAAGCTATTTGGGAGAGAACGGCAAAGGATTAAAGGCTCAGAACACGTGTGGTCTCAATCACAGAAGCCCTAGACAGCCATTTGACCCTGTTGCTAATCCCCGAGCAGTCTATATCCACACCTAGAGTGTCAGCCTTGTAGGCAGAGGTGGGTTTCATATACTTTAGGACATCGTTGTTACTAGTCCAGGACAAGGCAGAAAGCAAATACTCAAGAAACACTCAAATGTTGAAAACTTTTAGTGTAGGTTGAACCATACAAAATAGATAATATTTGATTATTTTTGATCCCCCAAAGTCAATTTCATAGTATTGTTACTGGCTCACAGGCACCTCTTAACCCATATAAGCACGACTGGACTTGATCAGATTTGTAAAGTCACCAGTATTTGTTTTGGGGAAATTTCTCAGGATGATTGAAAGTGTGGGCTATGGAGCCAGATTGCCTGGGTTGGAATACTGGCTCTGCCACTTTCCAGCTAGTTTGCCTCAGTTTCCTTATCTGTACAATGGAGCTAAACGTAGGTTAGCTAAAAGTAGGAACCTACTCTTGCGATGCAGTTGCGAAGGTCAAGGGAGTTATCGCGTGCGGCACTTAGGGTGGTGCTGGGCACAAGACAAGCTCTTAGTCAACAACCCTAGTCCTGGGATCCATCTCTGGCTTCTCTGTGGTTGGAATTTTGTCAGTAGATTGCCATTTCCAAAAAGTTGGGGTTAGGCTCCTAGATAAACAGCTATAATGTAGATGAAATTTTAAGCACAGTTTATGACAGAGAAGTGGTATGTATGTTCACTCAAATACTTTACTACCAGGATTGTTAAGTTACTATACAGACATCTTCCCTTCCGAATTCTCCCAATTCCCAAGAAGTTCTTACATAATTCTGCACGTGGGAGAGCAAGTTTGGTGTAAGCTTCTCA
>NW_007736927.1:51140-51514 GCF_000696425.1 Galeopterus variegatus
TTCCCAAGAAGTTCTTACATAATTCTGCACGTGGGAGAGCAAGTTTGGTGTAAGCTTCTCACACTTCTTGGCTCCAGTCCACCCACCACTTCTTCCATGTAATGTCTCTCCTGAGTTACCCATTTGAAAAAGGAAGGGATGGCCAGGATTGCAACTATATCCCGTGTCTTTCATTCAGGCTCCAGATATTGGAAGGCTATACAAATATGATTTCCATTCACGCTGACAATGACTAGGAGATAATGCTACAAGCACACATCACAAAGTGTAAAAGTTGAAGGCTGTTCTGATAAAAGGCAGAGAAGTAATAGAAGCCTGAAGAGCCAACCAACCTCTTGAATAAAATGTACGCACCAATGTTGGAGAAAAGACAT
>NW_007736927.1:51610-54651 GCF_000696425.1 Galeopterus variegatus
TATTTGTAGAGAAAGCCATTTACTGTTGTTTCTAAAGAGGACCTGAAGGACAGTTGAGAGCCAACCTAAAGCAGGAATGTCTCCTGTCTCTTTTCCAAGTACTTTCCCCAGAAGGGAAAATCCCCAAACAAGTCTTCAAATATGAGCATTTTAGCTACCCATAATAACCTATAATTTCAAGCTTTTTAAGGTCATTCTGGGAGAGAGATTTAAGATGAGAGAGTTCTTTTTCCTTTTGAAAAAAGAAACCTCTGGTTTCCCAAACATTTCATAACCCCCTGGAATTCTTTAGAGTGAGCCAGAAGAGGAAAAAGTAACTGGAACTTCTTGGGAAAAATTAGTAGGCTGTTGAAAAGAGCATTTATCAGTAATCCAGACAGTGAGGAAGTTTGGACATTGCTGAACAGGCAGAGTGTGGCCAGAGATGACTGAACTAAAGGCATTGCTGGTCAGGTAACCTGGTCTAGAAGTGGCCGGGTTTTATTAGTTTCCTAGGGCTTCTGTAACAACGTACTACAAACTGGGTGCCTTAAAGCAATGTAAATTTATTCCTTTACAAGGCCAGAGATGACTGAACTAAAGGCATTGCTGGTCAGGTAACCTGGTCTAGAAGTGGCCGGGCTTTATTAGTTTCCTAGGGCTTCTGTAACAACGTACTACAAACTGGGTGGCTTAAAGCAATGTAAATTTATTCCTTTACAATTTTGGAGGTTAGAAGTCCAACAGCAGAGCCATGCTCTCTCTGAAGTCTTTGGGGAAAAATCTGTTCCATGTCTTTCTCTTAGCTTCTGCTGTTATTGGCAATCCTTGGTGTTACGTGGCTTGTAGATACACATGTTAATCTCTAACTCTGTCATCACATGACATTCTCTCCTGCAGTGATTTCTCACCTCTTCAGCATGAGTCAGTCTTGCACAGTCTTATTCGTGGTGACATCTAGTGGGTCTGGACATAGACTATTGAATCCCCTTGCATGCTAGAATCCCTCAATGGTTTGACCCTGAGGACTGCAAGCCTATGTGTTTCCAAGGAAGTTTGCTGACAATGTAAAGCTATCAGCATGGAATGAAGCTCAAATCTATTAGCAGCTCTGTGAACATGAGACATATATATATCTGAGATATTATATACATATATCTCATGTTCAGTAAAGGCAGTAAAATTCCACACAAGCCAAGATGGAACATCTTTGTGTATAACAGTTTGCTTCATTAAATGTGACTCCTGATTGGAAAAACAGAGATATGTTTTACCCAGTCTCCTCATCAACTTTTCCTGGGCTCCCGTCCCACACCAATGGCTTTGTTTTCAGTCCTTGAGAGAGACCTTTGTTTTATTGCGTTGATGGATCGTGATTTTCGAGAGCTTCTAAATACATAATCACAGTCCTGAGGGAAAGCTTCTGAAGATGTTCAAGTGTGTTTCTTTCTTTTTTTATCTATTTGTTTATTTTTTTAGCTCCACTTATGAGTGAGGACATGAAAGATATAACAATCACAATACTACTTTGAACTTTCAAAAGGAGAAAACAAAACTGAGGTTAACAGAGGTGGAAAAAGGGGAGGGATAGAGAGGTAAGGGAGGAGTTGGTACAGGGCCCTGAAAATTGATCACATTATATAAATGTTGAGTATACTAACTATCCTAATTTGAGCATCACATTTTGCACACAGGTATAGATATTCAACTTTGTACCCCACAGATAGGTACAACCAACTATGTTTCAATAAAAAGTAGATAATTTTTAAAAAGCTTAAAAAGTACATACATGTAAAAAAAGGACCTTCAAGTATGGTTTCTTTAAATGTTTTTAATGAGGTATATAGACAACTGATATGAATGAAAGACCACGTGTTAAATTTTAAACATCAGGCGTTAACATCAAACAAGAGGAAATGTTTGTTTCTTGTGAATGTAGACATTGAGCCAAATTTGAGTGTTAATATATTATCAGATTACTGCATAATGCTTTCAAAGGGGACTGGAAATAAAGTAACTGCTTGTTCTAAGATGAAAGTTCGTATAAAAGATATGCCACCATTTGTATTTTCTTTCTGAAAACCTAGCAAAACCAAAAGAGCATTAACCAACTATTTTTAATTTTTACAACAATATAAGTTTTATTACATGAGAGCTTTCTCAGAACATTCATCATAAAATATAGATTATCTAAAAAAGCATCCAGCCCATTTTCTTGCCTCTTCTTCCTGTGTTCCCCAAGGTAGACCTATTGCTGTGCTTAACATAATCCTGTTCCTAAGTCAAGAGTGACCTGGCATGGGACACTGAGTTAGATTGCTCTGGGCATGGCATTAGCTGAGCCAAAGCCTCCCTGCTGTTGGTCCAGGCAGTCCTTTTGGTGGCTTCCTTGTGTTGTATACTAGTCTTTCTATAAAACAGAGTGGGTTTGGCTTCCTGGACTGGGGCTTGGTGTGTTGGTTAATTCTTATCATCCTCTTTTCAGGGAGTTTGATCTTGTTCTCTGATCCCCCAAGTTCTGGTTGGGTCCCTGCCATGAGTGCATCCACCCCCAGCTCCATGGTGCTACTGATATTCCTGTGTCTGCTGGCTGGGGACAATGGACTGCTGTGCTTCACCAGCAGCTTTGGAATTCTTGGTACCACTGCTTCTGTGAACCACACTGAAACATGTCCTGACTCTTCCATGAACTGACATGTTGCCTTCCTCTCTTCGTAGCTGTTTCCCTAGCTTCCCTAAGTCAACTCCTCAGATACCAAATGCCACCCTCCCGCTGAGTTTCCATATGGGGAGCTTTGGCTCTGCTCATGGTGGGGAGGTGCCTGTGGTCTGCCATGCCAGAGTCTGTATAAGGAAATTAGGATGGCAATCTGATTGGAAGGGAAGGTCTGTGAGATTCGCTGTGGAACACCATTTTCTTTCAATTGAACATGTGTTTGCGGTGGCTTTGGGAGAGGTTGAAAACTATGAGCGGTGGGGTTTAAATTCCCTCAGGGGACTCCTTTGTGCTGCTGCTAAGCCTAAACCTTTCTTTCTTGTTTTCTAGGAAACTTTTTTTTTTT
>NW_007736927.1:55222-55758 GCF_000696425.1 Galeopterus variegatus
CTTTGTGCTGCTGCTAAGCCTAAACCTTTCTTTCTTGTTTTCTAGGAAACTTTTTTTTTTTTTTTGTCTTAAGGCCTTGATAAATGGTAAACAAACAAACAGACAAAAAAAACTAAACATTTTAAAAAAAACAATATAATCATACTAACAATTGACCAGTGGCCCTAAATATCTTAATCCAGAGAAGTGACTAATTTTGGTTACTTTAAACTTTATGGTATATCAAGGGTGGGAGCAGTACTCTTGATAATTTGTAATCCTTGGATCAAGATGTGATCTCCACCTCTATGCATGGGGCCACTCAAATAATTGGAATAAAGGGCTTATTTATATGTCACTCTTTCCCTTAAGGTCCCAAGTGTGGTCCTTTGGTATCTAGAACAAGTAAACTTCCTCTTGAGAATGAGAATTTGCTTTGTGTTTCAATTTCTCCATTAAAACAAGCTCCTTATTATTTGTCTCTTCACAAAATACCCATTCAAGTCATTTATTCTTCTTGCTCCTTTCTTGACTGCTTTACTATTTGGTCCTATTTA
>NW_007736927.1:56839-58392 GCF_000696425.1 Galeopterus variegatus
AGGCTGCTTGCTGAGGAAACAGAGTTTCCCTCCGGTACTGTGACCTAAATAAGGGGTTGAGGGCAGGAGACTAAATCAGCAAACTATTTGAGATAAGAACAAGTAAAATGCATAGCCCAGAAACAGAACCAGGAGATACAGGTTTTTTAGAAAAAGAATCCCAAATCCAAAATTAAGATAATCTTAGCTAAAATTTTCAGTAGAAGCCAGAACATCAAAGTAACACTAGGAGCTGTTATAGCACTAACATTCTCAAGGTTTTTGCTTTTTATTCTTAGAGGGGTCATTTACTGTGGCCAAGACCCTCAGGCTGAGCTGCTTTCCTCAGCAGGTGTGAGGTCACAGAAGGTTTGTAACTGGTTTTGCAAACTTGGAGTAAAAAATCAGAAACAAAAATGGCAGATGACAAGCTTTGTAAGCTATTACCTGATATTGCCTATAAAATTTCTCTCTCTCTGAAACCTTGGTAAGAGCAGGTGGGAAAGGTATGAACAGAGAATCAGCCCTCTTTCCTTCACTTCCAGGAAACAGATTTTCCTTCAGTGATACCAAGCCTTCCAAGTGCTCCCTACTGCTGGCCATCATTGGGGGTTCTTCCAGGAGATGAATTATGCATTGCAAAATAGTCACATGTCTTTTCTGTGAACTATTTATTGGGATATGTAAACACATGTACAAAGAAAATATGGCACATAAACATAAATTGGTATTCTTATAACTGGGTTCATATGGTAGATTGCAAAAAATGGTCCCAAATTGCGTACATTCCATTGCCATGATTTTTTGTTTTACTGATAAAGACATGAATCTGTCCCTCCATCTTCTGAATCTGGGCATGTCCACGTGATATGCTTTGGTCAATGGAATAATAATGAATGTGATACAAACAGGCTTGAAACGTGCTTGTGAATTGGGGCTTATTCTCTCTTGCCGTTTATTGGAACTCTGTGAGTAGCAAGAGACTAGGTCAGTGAGCTAGCCCACTAAGAATGAGAGAATACAGGGCATAGATACAAGCCTAACTGCTAAGGCCCTCCCTAGATCAACCAGCCTGCCAAATACAGACATGTAAGGGAGGCCATTCTAGATCATCTGGTTCCAGCCAAGATGCCAGCTAATTGCAGAGATATACCAAGCTATCTAATTCAGGAGAACCACTCAGCAGACACACAGAATCATGAGAAATGTTTGTTGTTTTGAGGTGGTTTGTTACACAGCAAAAGCTAACAGATATGGACCTTATTTCTATTTAATAGCAATCATATCAGAAACTCATAGTTTCATCCTCCTTTCTAGTAGCTGATGTGGGCTTTGTTTGGATTTTTCAGGTTTAACCAATTAGCTTGAAGCTCGATGAATTCTGCTGCCCCTACTGGTGACTATTTCATGACAGACTCAACCTCAGGAAGTACCAGCAGGAAAAAAAGCCAATAGTCAGCTAGTGATTAAACATTTTGTTAACTTTGAATGTTTTCTTAATTATACCAGGTATATACAGAAGCTTTTTATATTAATATTTTTCCTTTCTTTTACCTGTAAGACTCATATTATTA
>NW_007736928.1:0-27050 GCF_000696425.1 Galeopterus variegatus
TCGTCACCAACTACCTCCAAAGGAAGCATTGTCCACAAAAGAAGCAAGGCTGATAGCTGGCCGGTGTCAGAGTTTTACTCTTGGGACTGAAGATCTTAAAATCACTAAGGGCCACTCAGGTTCATGTGGCAGGTCATCAGTGGCCTAAATGGCCCCACCTCGGCCCATGGCCCCATTGGTTAACATTGGTTAACCAGAAAGTGTGCAGACCACAAGCTATTTAGACATTAAGAACAGCAGCCAAGTGGATAGGGCAGAAGCTCAGAACGGACCTCAACAGTTGGTAACCTCACCCAGGCCCTGTGAGGGTTTGGAGCCAGACAGGGGATGCTAGGCCACAGGGGCAGCAGAAGCCGGCAGAACAGGGGTGGGTCCGGCGTCGCTGCTGCCCCACCTCTGCCTTTGCCTGTGCTGGTCCTCTTGTCCTTCTTGGCTTGGCTGACATCCATCTGTCACCATGATGGGAAGCACCCTCTAACTCTCCAAGTTGTCAGGGTTTGCTTTTCCACCCCACTCCAGGACAGATGATTTCCTTGCATTTTCCCATGCAAAGTACTTGCTGAACATGTTACAGTAATTTCCATTAACCTTAACTACAGCTCTTAAACTTTTAGGATAATATTCAATATTGATATCCAGCCTACTTTTGGGATAATGTTTATGAATTCCTGAGAGCTTTGGGAAGAGCTCTCCTAAGCCCCACACAGAAGGTTATGTGCACTCGGGAATAGCATGCACTAGCTGAATCTCTCCAGAAACCAGGCAGACACTGTCGGCCCTGAGCTGTGCTTGTACCTTTGGAGAGACCTCTTGCATAAAGTGGAAGCTAGTGGCAGAAGCTGAGCCTCCTTTTGGGCCCATGTGTTCATCTGGGTTCTTGGAGCTGGTTTCCCCACGTGGGCTTCCTGAGGGTCAGATGTGGTGGGGTGAAGGGAGCCTCCCCAGGCTGCAGCTGAGCCCATGCTTTTCTGATAGCTCTGGTCTGTAGTTGGCCTCTGTCATTTGAAGTGCTGGGAACAGCACACCTGACCTCCCTGATGCAGTTTTCTGCTGCCCACAGCTACCCTGACCCTGGTCTTTTAATTTCACTCTTTCAATCATGATAAGAATTACTCCTTCCTGAGCATTAGGCATTGTGCTTGGTGTTTACTTACATGGTTTTTAATTGTCACCACAGCCCTGCAGGTATTATCATCCCCATTTGACTAACGAGGAGGCTGAGACTAAGAGGGAAGGAGAGCCCCAGTTGAGCAGCTGGGAAGTGGGAGAACTGGCCAGCATGTTTAATTTCAGAGCAAGAGCACTTCCTACCCCGATGGGGCCGCATCTTGACGTGGGGTTACTGTTCTGAAGCCATCCGCAAACAATAGCCTGGAAAACCCCTGGGGCAGTTGCCACTGGACACCAGGCATCCTCTCAGCAGGGTCAGCGCACATCAGAGCAGCCTGGTGTTCCTTCAGCAGAGTGGAGAGCATGGGGCTGGGGGCGTCTCGATGCTGGTGCCTCCCAGCCTGGAAAACCCCTGGGGCAGTTGCCACTGGACACCAGGCATCCTCTCAGCAGGGTCAGCCCACGTCAGAGCAGCCTGGTGTTCCTTCAGCAGAGTGGAGAGCATGGGGCTGGGGGCGTCTCGATGCTGGTGCCTCCTCCAGAGGCAGGCTCACTCACAGAGGCCGTCGCTGATACAGGACTTCACGCTCGAGGCTGCCTCTCCTCCCTGGACAGACCTTACTTTGATTTTATTTCACAGTTAGAAAGATGCCTCATGACGGAGGACACCACAGCCAGTTGAATGCACATGCTCTCACAGTGGGGCGAGACTGGCCCTTTGTCACAGGCCCTGTCCTCTGCCTGAGGTGGCCCTTCTTCCTGCACATGGGCCCGGCCCAGCACTGCTGCTTGCCGGTGCCTGGGGTCTGCAGCGCAGTGGCTTTCATTCCTGGAGGGGAGGATTCCCTTTTCTTTT
The DNA here is from genome assembly GCF_000696425.1 of Galeopterus variegatus. Classification (NCBI taxonomy): domain Eukaryota; kingdom Metazoa; phylum Chordata; class Mammalia; order Dermoptera; family Cynocephalidae; genus Galeopterus; species Galeopterus variegatus. The sequence continues at coordinate 1,967 of NW_007736928.1, forward strand.
TTTCTGGGGGCAGAAATTGTCAGCCCTGCTGATGTCATCTGAGCTGTCTTTTGTGACAGCTTCCTCACTTTGCTCAAGATTTGGAGCCAAGCCTCTGTGCCTGAGCCACAGCCAGTGCTGTAGGCAGATGAGCTCTGGCTTTCGAGCCAGGCACTGTCTGTCTGAGTCCTGGTCTTACCGTTTACCAGACGAGTGGCCCGGATAGGCTGTGGACTCTTGCTTTCCTCCTCTGTCAAATGGTGTGAGAGTACCTGCCTCCTGGGCACTGTGAGGATGAGAGAACGATACTGGGTGCCTGGCAGGATGGCCCAAAGCAGGCTCTCTAAAGGGCTGTTTGGTTGGGAAAGGATTCGTATGGGTCCTTCTGTGGCAGCCTGGTGGGATGGTCTTTCTTTTTGTTTTAATTTAGGGTTTTAAAAACCTTTCCTTCATATATTAAAGCAATACACAATTACTTTAGAAATTTTTGCAAAGTATAAAGAAACTCAAAAACTGAAAAAAAGAAAAGCTCACCAAGAAGCTTATCACCCAGAGGCAACAACTGTATATATTTTAAGTGCATTTTTATACCTTGATTATCTGTTCAATACTGTAGAGACACTGTTTTTCCATGCTGATAAAATTGCTCTGTGTATTTTCTTATGTGATGTCTCACCTGCTCTTTTATTTAGCCATTCCTGGACTGTTGGACAGCGAGGCTGTCTCTGTCTTTTGGCTATCATCATCAGTGGTAGTGAGGTGAATATTTTGGTGATCCATTTTTGTCTTTTGGAGAGTTTCCTAGAGGTGAGATCCTTGGACATAAAATATAGAAATGATGAGAGCTTTCCAGAAATGCTGGACCAGTGTGATCTCTAGTGGCAGTGGTAGGGGGGGCAGTGAATTTAGGGGTGGAGAGTGGGGGTGGGGGTGTGGAGGTTGCCTCCAGGAGACTGCAGTGGAGAAGAGACACTTGCCATTGGGCACCTTGTTAGAGTTCAGGTTGGTCCACTCTGGTCTGGGACAGAACATTTTGGTGTCTTCAGAGTACCCACCTCTCGGGCCCAGCTGGGGGCTGCCCTCCTGCCCCCGGGGTTGCTGGGCTGGTGCAGTATGGAGCTTAGATGGCACCTCGCATTTTGCCTCTTTTCCTTTTTATTTCATAGTGAACTCGGACACTAGTGCTGTCTCTTTTGCCCTCCTCTCTTGGCAGGGGGCATAGCTGTTCCATAGGCTTCAGAAGGGACATGAGTCTCTTATCTTGTGCCTGCTGCCTCAGCAAACAATGCCTCGGTTTTCCCGTGTGAGCTGGGCCAGGCTTTCATCAGGGTCTTGTGGCTCCTCTTCCTGTGGTGGTGGCCCGGTGTTGCTGGAGCAGGCGAGGCTCCAGCCACAGTTGTGACAGACCCAGCTGGGGCATAGGAGGGGCTTCTCCTTCTCCACACCCACCTGTCACCTCTGTCTCCCACTTCTCAGCCCATGGCTAGCACAAGGCGAGGCTCCAGCCACAGTTGTGACAGACCCAGCTGGGGCATAGGAGGGGCTTCTCCTTCCCCACACCCACCTGTCACCTCTGTCTCCCACTTCTCAGCCCATGGCGAGCACCTCACTCAGGCTCAGAATAGATTGTCAGTCTTTATTGAGTCGATTGTGGAATCTGGTTCTATTATCTTGAATTGACTGGAAAGTCTGTCTTTTTATTTTTAAAGAATTAATTTTTAATTGCACAACTAATTTAGAAATATCTTATTGAAACAAAAGCAAAACCTTCCAGTCACGGGGAGCAGGTCTGCTACGTCACACCCATCCGGCCTCCAGTCCACAGCTGACCTCCAACCCCGCTGTGCATGGCACCCATGCCCATGCATGGTGCCCTTGAGAGCGCGTGGCACCCATGCCTGCGTGTAGCATTGTGCTCTAGGCTGTGCTTGCACTTTTCTGGCTTTGCCCCATGTGGGTCCCAGGGACCTCGCCTCATCACCGCCCACAGAGCTACTGCACTGCCTGCCCATCAAAGGTGCTCACTGGTGTGGATGCTTCATGTTGCACATGGCCATGTCCCCACAGGAGGTCTTGCAGGCTGTTGCCCAGTCTTTGTAACTGTTCCCTGTGAGCTCTCAAGAAGTGGGAATCCTGACCTCGTTTTTCCTGGAATTCAGTTCCACGAGCTGCTTCTGAGCCCCTCGTGCATTGGAGGCCCCGCATCGTCAGGACGAGATACACAGGTGGGCAGAATGCGCTCCTGGCTCCTTGCAGCCCCACCCCATCCTGCCCCACAGCACTCCACCCCACACCTGCCTGGCACCTCCTTGCACCTTCTCCAAACCCTATGGACCCCATCCCTCTCTGGCTTTCATTTGCGTGGCATTGTCCTTCAAGACCTAATTCAGTCACTGCTGGCTCCTAAAGCCCCTTGTAGTGCTCAACACACTGTGTTCTAAATGCACTTTACGCATCTATCTCCCCTGGGGAGTGTGGTGTCACGGAGATTGAGGGCCATGGCTTCCCCCATGTCCCCAGAGGCCTTGCCATGTAGTAGGTACCACGTGAGTGTGTGTTGAGTTAAACGCAGCGAAGGAATGAGGGCGATGACGCTGGAGATGGACCTCAAGGAATGCCCACTGTGACAGGTGTTCAGGAGGCCACTCTGCATGGATAAATAAGCAGCGGCAGGGATGGGGAGTGTGCTGGGGGTCTGGCTGAAAGCTCTGGAGAGGACTGCGCAGACACAGGAGGTGGCTGGGCTGGAGAGAAGGGCCAGGGAAGTGAGCACCAGAGCAGCTGGAGCTGTGCAGGCTTTGGCAAGGACACAGCATGACCTGGGCTCTGTGCCAGCAAGGTGCCTGGCATTGTGTGGAGCAGGGGTGGCTGTTGGGGGGTATGAGTAAGAAGTGAGGCCCAGTGAGCAAGAAGAGACTGCGAGAGTGAGGCAAGCAAGTTCCAGTTTTTGTCAGCTCCAGGGCTGTGGGAATGCGACGGATGAGAGAGGATCCAAAGGCCAAAGTTTGGACCATGCGGACCTGGCACTCACAAGGGCTCAGCAGGACATGAGACACATGCTGCTTCCAAAAGTCTTCACAGGATGCCTGTAGCTGGGACCTAGTGTCCCCATTCTGCTGGTGAGCACACTGAGGCTTGGAAAAGTTATGGAGCTTGCCCAGAGCTGGAGCCACAGTCCTAACCTCCATACATCTGGCCTCAGGTCCAGTGTGGTCACTGCTGAGAGGAGTGGGCAGACCCAAGAAGGGACACATCTGAGAGCCATCTCGTTGAGTAGAAGGAGTCAAGTGCAGGCCGGCAAGGTCCAGACATGAGAGAGAGGAGGTCGCCAGTGAGGTGCTCTGCTATGCCCTGGGACAGAGCAGCGGGCCTGGAGCCTGTTGGATGCCTGCCCTCTCCAGCAGGTTGTAACAGTGACAATGGAATGTCATAAAGCCACTGTGGTTTCTTGACTGTAAGGCCAAAGTTGTAATAAATAGAAATTATGAGCAAAAGAGAATAAGCTTGTAGAGAAAGTTCTTGAGGTCACCCCCATTTTACGTTCATCTGAATTAAAGGAGTTTGGTACCATATTGGTGTCATGCAGGGCTGCTCCGTGGGGTGAGGCCGGCCACACAGTAGACCCCCCACTTTGTATCCATTGTCCCCCAAGGCCCCGTGGCACTTTACCAGGGAGGTAGTGTCTCCCCATTGTGTAGGTGTTCACAATGTAGGTGGCACTTCTTTTTGCCTTGATCCACTTCAGGGAATAGTGTGAGACTGAGTTTGAAAATACATCCGAGGCCCAGGAGCCCCCCTTTACAGCAGTCTCAGTCACTGAGGTTTGGCCATAGAACAGGTCACACTATGTGTTGGGAGGCCCAGCAGTGACACCTCTGAGTGTGTGAGTAAATTCTGACGTGGTCCTTGATGCTCCTCTCTCTAGTCCTCCTCCTTGTTTATTATTATTGTCATTGAGGTCATGTTCTCTTCTCCTCATTTGTTGTTATTATTATTATCATCATGAGCTCCCCTGCCCTTGACCGTGGCCCCTCCAGGACCCCCAGAGGCAGGGCAAGACCTGGGCTCAGCTGCTGGACAGCCTCCCCAGGGCCACAGTCTCTGTGCTCGACACACTGGCCGCCCCCTCGTTTACAAGAGAGCTGCCTGCTGTAGGCTGGAGTCCAGGTGACATTGCTGCTGCCCAGCCATGCGGGGTGAGGGCATCATCATCGCTGGGCTCTGAAGGGATGGTTACACAGCATGTGCCAGAGTCTGAGCCAGGGGCTGGGTGTCAGGGACTGTGAGTGCTGAGGTGAGGCTTGAAGGACAGGGAGGCATGGGGGAGGGAAGAGAGGGAGGCAGGCCTGGCTCTGCCAGGGCACAGGGCTGGGAGACATCACTGGGCATGCAGGCCAGGGGTTTGATTTGGCCCAAGCTCAGGGGACAGTGCTGCTGAGTGTGCAGGAGCTGGCCAGATGGCGAAAGGCCTGATGTGCCCTCCAAGGAGTCGGCACCGAGGGGCAGGGAGCGGGAGGAGGGGCTCAGCAGGGGGCGGCATGACCAGTGCTGGGCCTCAGTGGGCCCGGCTGATGGGAAGGGCATCCCTAGACTGTGGGGGCCTCTCTGTTCACCCGTAGCCCATCCCTGTGAGATCTAGATGCACCTGGGTTCTTTGCTCGGGCCTGGGCCCACAGGTGTGGCTGTGCCCACTGCTCCGCTGTATGGGAGGCCCCAGACAATGCTGAATGCACAGGCATGTGGTGGGAATTCCAGCGAGGGGTTATAAGTGCTGTGAAGAACTCTGTAGGGTGCTTTTGGGCTCTAGAGCAGGTGACCTGAACTGGTCTGGGGGACAATGCTGAATGCACAGGCATGTGGTGGGAATTCCAGCGAGGGGTTATAAGTGCTGTGAAGTACTCTGTAGGGTGCTTTTGGGCTCTAGAGCAGGTCACCTGAACTGGTCTGGGGAACCCCTGCGGTCTGAGACCTCAGTATGATTTAGTGGGGTACAGGGCATAAGGAAGGGTGGGGTGAGCCGAAAAGAAGAGAGAAGTTCCTGTGGGGCCCTGAATAACACCAGCCACGCTGTGTCCACGGGCCTGACTGACCACTGGGAATGCCAGCCTGGCCTGGACACATGGGGGCAGGGGCAGAGAGCAGATGACCAGCAGACAAAGCTCCTCCCCATCTCTGATTTTGGAATTGGATCTTTATGTGTCTGTGAGTTCCCAAGCAGCATTTTTCATGTCTATGCAGGGACCCCTGGGAACTGGTCTCCCTGGCTCCCTCCCCAGTGGACAATTGGTCTTTTGTCTGAGGCCCAGTGGAATTTTTGCTAAGATAGACCCCCTCCTCTGGTCAGCCAGCACAATTCCCCATCTTGTGGAGGGGCCTGGGGAAAAGGGAGACAAGGCCAGGTGGGAGGGGCAGTGTCTCAAGGGCTTCCAGGAGCCCCATTTCCTGGTGTGGTGCCCAGGGGTGGCTGAGCTTGGGAAGAGAGCCAGATGGTGGGGGGCCTGCCCAGACTCCCTCACCTCAGCCCTTCCCTTCCTCGAGAGCTGAGTGGGGTCAGGAGCATGTCCGTTGTTGCTCAGGAGCTGAGTGCCTGGCTTGCTTAGTCAGTGAGATGTGCACACTGTCACCCCCAGGAACTGGAGCTGCAGAGACTTCAGAGAATCCTTCTGGGAAAGGCTCCTACCTGGTTCTTGGGAAACACATTAAAGAAGCAGTAGGCCACCATGCCTTATTTAACAGACTGTAAAGATTCGAACACCTACAGCACCAAGAGCTGGTGAGGGTGTGGGGAGGAGGCCTTTTCTTGCACTGCTGGTAGGGCATGCAGAGAGCAGACGGTAAGATGCAGTCAAACTGAATAGGTGACCCACAGCCCACACCTTCCCATCAAGATGTCTACAGATTGATGCTTATAAGAATTGTCATCTTGGCATTTTTTCTAGTAGCAAACTATAGCAACCCACATGTCCATCAATAAGGGCATGGATAAATGACAGGTGGGATTTTCCTAAAGAAAATATACAACAGTCAAAAAAAATTTTGTGTGTCCCAATATGAATAGATGTCAAAATATAATGCAGAAGTGGGAAGATAGGTAGTAGAATTGAACAATGGTGTAGTACTGTTATACACACTGACAAGTATGTGTAGTCACTGTCCCCAGTGTCTGTGGGGGATGGTCCCAGGACCCCACAGATGCCAAAATCTGCAGATGTTCAAGTCCCTTATATAAAGTGGCATAGTATTTGCATGCAGGGCTGCCTCAAAAAGTTCATGGAAAGGGCCGGCCCGGTGGCGCACTGGATAGTGCACCGCTTGGGAAGCGTGGCGGCGCTCCCGCCCGAGGGTTCGGATCCCACATACAGACCGGTTCCCACTCACTGGCTGAGCGAGGCGCGGGGGCAACACCGAGGGTTGCGATCCCGTTGCCGGTCCCCGGTCCGGTACGGGGGCGACACTGAGGGTTGCAATCCGTTGCCGGACACGGAAAAAGACCAAAAAAAAAAAAAAAAAGTTCATGGAAAGATTTGTATTATCTTTTAATTCTGTTTTTCCATGAACTTCTCTTAAAGTACCCTCATATAACCTATGCACATCCTCTCGTACACTTTAAATCATCTCTAGATTATTTACTTTACCAGTACAATATCTACACATTGCTTCATTCACATGGATTCTATGTAGTACTTGATATGCAGCAAATTCAAGTTTTGCTTTTTGAAACTTTGTGAATTTTTTTCCTGAATCCTTTCGATCTCTAGCTGGTTGAATCCGTGGATACAAAATTCGCACATATGGAGGGCCAGTTGTATGCTATTCAGGGATATATACATGGGTGTAAATGTATAAAATAGAAGGACACATAAAGAACTCATGACAGTAATTGCTCCAGAGGAGTTGTGGGAGGGCATAGGACTAGGGGTCTTCAACTCAATGCCAAGACTTAAAGTAATAATGACAATATCTTAGTGGTCAATTCTAGATGGTGGGAATACAGGTAGTTATTACATCATTTGATTCTCTGTAGGTCTTCAACTCAATGCCAAGACTTAAAGTAATAATGACAATATCTTAGTGGTCAATTCTAGGTGGTGGGAATACAGGTAGTTATTACATCATTTGATTCTCTGTGCCTTTCTGAGTGATTTTAATTTCTCTAAAGGTGAGTGAGTACCCAAGGCTGATCTGAGTTTCCCTCTTGCACCCCCAGAGGTGGTGCCAGAGGATCTGGGGTCTGAACCAGCATGGAAAACACTGGCAGCCCCCAGGGGCCCATGCTGCTGTCTCCTCCTGCAGAGCCCCAGGTTTGACTTTTTGTGTGTGAGATGCCATTAAATGCATTAGTGGTGGGGGAGGCATGTGTTATCTGTACATAGCCTAGCTTGCAGAAGAAGGAAATAAGAGAAGCCAAATTGAAGCCTTATTAAACAAAATTGGTTAGGTCTGATGGAGCCAAACCTAGACTGATGTTTAAAAGCTTATTTCATTTTTCCCTCCAGTCTGAACCTCTTTGAATTGAAGTAACCGATCCTGCTGTAAGCTTATTAGTGTCAAACCTTGTGTGTTTCTTTTCCTCTCCGATTTACATTTTATTAAGTAATGATGAAGTCGCAAGGTCCCGACCCTAGCCTTTGGCACAGCCAGGAGCTTCCAAGCTCATTAATGGAATGAAAATGGATAATAGAGGTCCAATCTCATTATAGCCAGTACCATTATTACAAAAATCTCTGCACAGCAGAAAGACTGCCAAGCACAGGGATAGTGCCTGCTTCGTTCAAGCATCTGTTGATTCTGCAGAATGACAGAAAGGCCCAAACACTGCGCTTCCTCTACCGTTTGTTGTGGTGGTGTCAGATTGTCCGTTTCTTACCTGACGGAAGTAATGCTGCCGGAGAAGCTGTTGTATGCTAGTGCCGCCCGCCATATTGAGTGCATTTTGTCCTGGCCTTCCACGGTGGACTGGATGTGTTTTTATGGCTTGGTATAGTAAAAGAATATGTGCTTTAATGACAGGCAGACCTGGATGCTTTGGATAAATGTCTTAACCTCTGCGGACCTCAGTTTCCTTTTCTGTCAAGTGAGATCATCATTAGCCACCTTAAAGACTGTCAGGAGAATTGAATGGAATCAGGTCTATAAAGCTTCCCCACATCATGTGTATCCAGCAGATGTTGAGTCTCTCTTTTCTCTGCTGTCTGTGCTGGTCCCATGGCGAAATAATGCAGTTTATTTGGATGTCAGCGTGGGGCTCACTGTTCCATGCAAGGTGCTGTGGTGAGCAGAGATGAGCACAGGATGATTCCCACCTCCCACACTCCCATGGGAGGTTTTCAGTAGCCTCAGAAAGCACATATTAAAGAGAGACCAGATCATTCTGGGCACAGTATCATGCATAATCCTCAGGATGCCAGAAAACTAAGTAACGGACACTGGAAAGACCATAAGGAGTGTCTGTGCCCAACAGGCCTGGGAGCAGTCAGAGGGGGTGTTCATTTGTTCTGTCATCTGCTCAAGCCACAAACTAGGCACATGGTGCTCCGCAAAAACAGAAAACAAGGGCAGTTGCAGGAGAGCCATGCAGCTGAGAAGTCAGGTCTGAAAACTCCACGGGCTCAGCACGTAGGAGGTTGCTGCTGACTTTTGGCAGGGCAGCTGCAGCGGCCTAGGGCATAAGAGAGAGGGCCTGGGCTGAGATTGCCCTGCCAGCGCCTGAGTCCTACAGCAGTCCTAACTGTCCCGGGTTTCGCTTCCTCACCTGAGAAAGGGGGCTCATCTCACTGCCCCTTGGTGTGGATGGGAGAGGTCACAGTGGTGGTGTGGAGTTCCCGTCTGGAACCTTCTTTTGGGGCTCAAGCTGTGAAGGCACCACATCCAGAGTCCAGATGATCACCAGGGTCCAGAGCCACTTCCAGGCCAGCACCCTGACTGTCTGAGCTCAAGGAGCCTGGCAGGTCAGGGCTGCTCTGTCCTCAGCTCCAGCTGGCCCAGGGTGTGTTCTGCTTGGCTGATCAGGGAGGAAGCTGTGGGATATCAGGCCTGCCTTGCAGTCCCATTGTTTGTTGTCCCAAATCTTGGCCTATTTGCCTTGTGACCTTGGAGACATCAAAAACTTCTGTTTCTTCATCCATAAAATTGAACGTAAAAATACTGCCTGCTTTGGAGGATTTTTGTGAAGAATAGCTGACCCAGCTGATGGTGAAGCTCTTTGTTAATCAGAAGGGCCCACACTGCTTAGCAAGCATGAGCTTGAGTCTTCAGAAGTCTTTCCTTATGGATGATCTATTCCTCCCTCCTTCCCTCCCTCCCTCCCTGTATCCATTCCTTCCTTTACCAGAAGTACTTGGTGCTGAAGAGATGGGAAGGGCAGGGCGAGAAACTATGTGGCCACCCATCCCCTCTGAGGAGCTGAGTTCAGGGAATGGGCCTCCCTGCTGGTCCCACAGCAGCAGCGCCTCTCCCCGCTCTGCCACCCAAGCCTGTCTGCTGCCATCTCACTGCTTGGTCCACCAGGGAGACCTGGGGTCCCTTATCAGCAAGCCTCAGACCTGTTCTCCTCTTCTTTGAAGACTCCTTATTCTTGGGGTCATCTGGAACCTCTCAGTGCTCGGCCGGCCCTGGGGCTAGACCTGCTCTCACCTACCACAGGTGTGTAAGTATCTCTGTGGGCATCTGTGGGTGGAGCTCCTAGACCCAAACTGGAGCTCCCTGAGGAGAGGGACATGTCACACCCTTTCTGGGCCCTTTCATTTACCCCACAGGTGTGTGTGGAGGCCTCCTGTGTGCCAGACACTGTGCTGGACACTGGAGACAGAAATGGGACTGGGGCAAATCTCCCTTCCTCACAGAGGTTACATTCCGGGGCAAGAGACAGCACGTAAACAAATGCACGTCAAGTGGTGGTAAGTGCTGTGAAGAAAAGTAAGACAAGGAAGAGAAACAGGACAGTGATGGGGTCTGGTGGGCTCTTCTGTGGGGTAGTCAAGGATGGACTCTGGTGAAGTGACACTAGAGCAGATGTGAAGGAAATGAGGAAGAGAGACACATGGATATCTGAGGGGAGACCACCCCAGTCAGAGGAACTGGCAGGTGCAAAGGCCCTAAGGTAGCAGCATGCCTGGCATGTTTAGAAAACAGGAAACAAGAAGGCCCATGTGAGTAAAATGACAAGAGGGGGTGGGGTGTCATAGCAAATGAAGTCAGAAAAATAACAGGCAGATCGCAGTGCCTTGTGAGTCATGCTAAAGACTTTAGCTTTTACACAGTGAGGTGAGAAACCACTGGAGAGTTTGGAGGCAAAACCCAGTGTCATGTCGTCATATGTTTAAGCTGCTCCATGGAGAACAAGCTGCAAGGGAAGGGGTGACAATCCAAGCCAGGTGGGGGCTGGGGCTGGGGTGGGGCGCTGAAGGCAACTGGAATGGGTCAGATGCTGGGGTCTCATTCATATTTTGAGGTAAAGCCAACTAGGTCTAACAAGCTGCAAGGGAAGGGGTGACAATCCAAGCCAGGTGGGGGCTGGGGCTGGGGTGGGGCACTGAAGGCAACTGGAATGGGTCAGATGCTGGGGTCTCATTCATATTTTGAGGTAAAGCCGACTAGGTCAACTGATGACTGGGATGTGGGTATGAGAGGATGAGGAGGGTCTGGTTGGAGCCGTGGATTTCCACTGGAGCATCTGGAGACATGGAGGTGCAATTCCTGAGAAAAAGAGCCTGATGGAGATTTTAGGTTTTAGACGTAGCGAGATGGAGAAGCCTACCAGCTGTCCAGGAAGGCAGTTTGGTATGTGAGTCTGCATGCTCCCAGCTCCAGCCTTGACCTCTCCCAGAACTCAGACTTCTGCACTGGTCTGACTACCTACCACATCTCCTGTCCGCAGAACTGCCAGCTCCCTCCCCTCAAACCTGCCATCTTAGCGTGAAGCAGACCCTCAATCTGGAAACCTGGAAACCTGGGTGTTACTGTTTAAGTGCAAGTCCCCCCTTGTCCTCACATCCAGTCTGTCACCACAGAAATGTCTTTAACTCCCTATCTTCCTTGCTAGTTTTCCTCGTTCCTTTCTCATTTCTCTACACTCCTCCCTGCCCCCATCTATTTTCTACACAGCGTAGCCCAAGTGATCTATTATTTATTTGTNTCCTCCCTGCCCCCATCTATTTTCTACACAGCGTAGCCCAAGTGATCTATTATTTATTTGTTTTCTTACTTATTTGGCAGCTGGCTGGTACAGGGATCCGAACCCAGGACCTTATTGTTGTCAGTTCCACGCTCTTAACAAGTGAGATAACCGGCTAGCCCCAAGTGATCTTTTAAAAATGCAAACTAGGGGCCGGCCCCATGGCGCACTCGGGAGAGTGCAGCGCTGGGAGCGCAGCGACACTCCGGGTTCGGATCCTATATAGGACTGGCCGGTGCACTCACTGGCTGAGCGCGATGCGGGCGACACCAAGCCCAGGGTTGCGATCCCTTTACCGGTCACGAAAAAAGACAAAAAAAATAAAAAATAAAAATGCAAACTAGAAGGTGTTGTTCCTTTGCTCAGCCCCTGCCCCACCACCACAGTAGCTACCTGTGGCTCTTCCCCTGGTGCAGGTGGCTAGCCTGTGTCTCCAGCTCGAGGTCAGCCCTGCCTTCTGCAGATCCTCAGATAGGCCAGGTTCCTCCCCACTTGGGGCCTCAGGCATGCTCTGTTCTTCCCTCTGCCTGGGACCCTGCAGGTGCTTCCTTCCCAGCCATCCAGTCTCAGCTCCAGGGCCGCCTCCTCAAGGAAGCCCTCCCAGACCACCCAGGGTGAGTCAGGTTTCCAGCCGTGCACTGCCGCAGTGCCTTGTGCTCTTGCTCACAACACCTCCCAACAGTTCTATAACTTTCCATGTACTAGCTGGTCATTTAACTAGTACCTGTCCTCCACTGTGCAGAAGGCTCCACAGGACCAAAGCTGTCTGCTTTGCTCCCCTCCCCCATCACTCCAGGGCCTGGTGCCTGAGCGGAGCTTAGCAGACGCATGCTGAGAAGGTGAAGGTGCGTGTGTTGGTCTCGGCCCCCAGCATGGACAGCAGCACGTGCTTGGGGAGTGATTTGCTGAGTACATGGAGAGAGTCTCTCCAAGAGGCTAGAAAAATGATGGAAAGGAAAGCCTGTTTTTCCCATTCTTAGGTTGACAAAATTATCTGCTTTCTATATTTTTGGTGTTCTAAAAGGAATCTTCTTTCCTTAAAGGGTCACTCAGCAGAGTGTGGGCTGCTGATGACTGTGAAGCGGTGCTGTCTGCCAGTGCCACGCCACCCTGTCCCCATCTTTATCTGCCTCACAATTTCCGGTCTGTCCCTTAAAATCTTGATTTGCACAGTTATTTCTTTCTGCTCTTCACAGTGCCCTCGTAAGGCATTCTTTGTCACTTCAGGCCTAAGAACACAAGCCCTGTTGAAAAGCGAACATGCTTTGAGTAAAGCCTGCTTGGCACTGGGCTCAGTGAGTGGGGCGGGGCTGGGGTCCCCCAGGAGGGCGTGAGTCCCCTGGCTGCCCTCTCTCACAGGAGGACTTACAAACACAGGATCTTGCTCAAGCCCCGGCAGGTCTGGAATCTGAGCTTGGTGGGTTACCAGGTGTGTTTTTGCCATGAAGAGTGTTCCTCTTCCAGGATCTGATGCACTCATTCTCTTCCAATGGGCTGGATGTTTTCACTGGGCCTGTCCTAAGCAAGGTGTGTTGGCTGCCCCCCGGGCTGGGCACTGAGGGTGCTGCAGTAGGTAGAACATGGTCTCTATCTCAGAATTTACAAGAGGAGATATACAAATTTAATAGGCAAAAATAGAAAAATCTGACAATGCCAAATGTTGGAGAAGACATGTATCAACTGGGCATCTTATGCCCTGTCGGTGGAAGTTTGTGTGTCTAGCCAGGTTGAATACTATTTATTCTACGACTTACCAGTTCTACTCCAGGTCCCCTCTCCTCAAGAACTCCTAGCACATGTGTAGGAGGCATGTGTACCAGGCAGGATTCTCGTGGGAGAAGGAATTTATCACAACATTTTCCAGCAAAAAAACGGAAATGCCCCAAGCACACACTGGGATGTGCTACAAGCACACGGTGTGACTGGCAGCATTGGCAGCCAGCAAGCCACAGGGCACAGCCACGCGTGGACTTCCAGTGTTGTAATTGGTGTGATGCTCCTTTCACGGTTTCAGAAACTTGCACGACAAAGCAAACTATTGTTAGGCAAATGTGCTACCTGTGTAGTAGACCTCTACACACCCACACACACGGGTGTATAAAAGGAAAGGGAATGCTGCAAGTCACATTAAAGACAGCAGCTTCCCCCGCTGCAACAGGCAGGAAAGCTGTGGGGGAGAGGACAGAGGTAGGTATGAGTTATAGGTAATATTTTAGTTCTTGGGGTGGGTGATAGACTTGTGGGTGTTTGTTATATTGTAGTTTAAATCCATCAGTACACAGAGGCAGGTACTGACCTGTAAAGCAGGATGACAATAATACAGGTTCTGAGTGGCCAGCTCTGTCTGGAGTGATCAGGGAAGCCCTCCCACCGTGGAAGCCGGGATTAGGCATGAACGGGAACTTGCTGGGTGGAGGAAATCCCAGGGAGGAGGAACCTCACACGCAAAGCGTGGAGATGTTCAGAACCACAGTGTGTGCAAAGAGTCATTCAGCCTCCGTGGTCGCGGCTCATGGGCTGCTGAGGATGTGGGACACAAGAGGCTCTGGAGTGGGGCTGTGTGGTGAGAGGCTCTCTGAAGGCCAAGCTGCAGAACGGGACTGGACCCATGAACCAGTTCTTCAGTCACACAACTCATGGGGCAGCAGGGGGCACCGGGAGGCCCACCCATCAAGGGAGTCTTCATAGGATTTCAGTTGACCAGAGGATCTTTCTGCTCACGCCACCTACAACCAAAAGGTTTGAAAGTCACGAGGTGGAGGACAGGAGCCGTGTAGAAGTTGGTGACAAACATTGCATCATCAGATAAGCGCTTTGGAAAGCTGCACAGGAGGAGGGAGATGGCTGTGGGTGGGTACGTCACGACCCCCCTCCTCACTGGGCAGACCACGCTCAGTGTAAGGTAATATTCTCCAGTCACTCTGAGTTGCATTCCTGAACATCTTATTTCCCATTGCCTTTACAGACTATTTCACAGATGTTTACATTTCTTTTTGATTGATCTTGGCTGTGGCTTTTGACACTGTGCTTCTCACTTTCTCTGCCCTCTGACCTCTTGGTTAGGTAGTTAATGGTCTTTAAACAAACACTTGAGTATTTTGGCTGTCCTCGAAGGTCCTGGGCTCGGGGGCCATCAGCACAGCACTCTCCCGCCATCTGGGGAGGAATGAGAGCTGCGCACACCCAGGCTTGGTGGATGGGGACGCTGGCTACCTAAACATCAGCATTGTCTTTAGTTTAACGATTTTTGATGGCTGAAATATGTTACACATTTCTCTGCTTCGTTAAACAGAAATCCATGAACACAATTTCATCTCATTTAAGAGACAGTGGATTATGATAGGAATGTTTATTTTTCATGAACATTTATTAGAGATTCCTCTATATTTCTGATTTACAAACTGTGGATGCAGAAACCTGCCAGTATAGTAGTCAGTGTGATCTTTTAGAAACAGATAAGATCAGGTTACTCCTTTGCCCAAACTTCTCCATGACTTCCAGGCTTTGCGCAATGCTGCAGGGCCAGCCTCGACCTCCNCACGCTCAGTGTAAGGTAATATTCTCCAGTCACTCTGAGTTGCATTCCTGAACATCTTATTTCCCATTGCCTTTACAGACTATTTCACAGATGTTTACATTTCTTTTTGATTGATCTTGGCTGTGGCTTTTGACACTGTGCTTCTCACTTTCTCTGCCCTCTGACCTCTTGGTTAGGTAGTTAATGGTCTTTAAACAAACACTTGAGTATTTTGGCTGTCCTCGAAGGTCCTGGGCTCGGGGGCCATCAGCACAGCACTCTCCCGCCATCTGGGGAGGAATGAGAGCTGCGCACACCCAGGCTTGGTGGATGGGGACGCTGGCTACCTAAACATCAGCATTGTCTTTAGTTTAACGATTTTTGATGGCTGAAATATGTTACACATTTCTCTGCTTCGTTAAACAGAAATCCATGAACACAATTTCATCTCATTTAAGAGACAGTGGATTATGATAGGAATGTTTATTTTTCATGAACATTTATTAGAGATTCCTCTATATTTCTGATTTACAAACTGTGGATGCAGAAACCTGCCAGTATAGTAGTCAGTGTGATCTTTTAGAAACAGATAAGATCAGGTTACTCCTTTGCCCAAACTTCTCCATGACTTCCAGGCTTTGCGCAATGCTGCAGGGCCAGCCTCGACCTCCCTCCCTCTCTTCCTGCACCCTCCTGCCTCTGTTTCTTTCTCAGATTCACCCAGACTCTTCCATATCAGAGCCTTGCATTTACTGTTTCCCCATTTACAACGATCTTTCTCTGAATCTTCACACAACTGGCTTCTTACACTCAGGCGTTAGCGTAGACATTGCCTCTGCAGAGAGGTCTCCCTGACCACCCACCTGAAAAGCCAGACCCTCGCGCCACCCCAGGCCTTCTCTGTCACATTATCCTGTGCTGTTTTCTTTACAGCATATTCTATATATGACATAAATAATATAATTACATTAAACTATATATTTACACATGTATAATTTTATATATTAATTTTATTTATATTGAGATAAATTGAATTGATATTAATAATTTTTCCTATATATGTTATTTTGTTGTTATTATTTCCAGGTATTAATCTCTTTGAAAACAGCTCACTCTGTCCTTCCCCTAGTATGACATCTGGCACACAGTAGGCACTCAGGGAATATGTGTCTAATTAGTGAAGAGAGACCCTGCCCTGGAGAAGCCCCCAGGCCAGCAGGCAGATGTGGAATAGACAGTGACGGTGCCGTAGGCCTGTATGACTCAGAGGGGCTGGGTGCCACCAAGGTGGCAGGGGTCCAGAGCAGTGGTGTTTGACCCAGGCTTAAAAAGGCAGACAGGTGTAGCTTCACAGGCTGCAGAACAGGGGAGACCATGCAGGGGCGGGGCAAGCCCATACAGAGAACTAGAAGGTTCCAAAATGGTTAATGAGAAGGGAGAAGCCTAGAGGGACTGGAGCCTGGGGTGGTGCGAGGACTAGAAGGACAGAGGGAACTGAGGTAGTCCAAGATTTGGCTGCTGTGACTCCTGCCCTTGTCCTGGAATAGGGGTGAGCCTTGCAGCATGAGGCCTGGCCCTGCCTTGCCTAGTATCCCCAGACCTCGTGTTTTCAGGATGGTACCAGCTCTGTTCAAAAAGAAGCTAACTGGGCCCCGGGCCTGCCCTCGGCTGGTCTACCCTGTGTATCAGCACCTGGGCCTGGTGCCAGCTGGGTGCTGGTGAACACAGGGACTGGCGCCTGGCCCCCACCCAGCCTCAAGGCATGTCTGTTTCATGTGCTCTCTTTCTTGCTCTTGGTCAGGTGGTGAAGAAGGTGAAGTCCATGCAGATGTTCCACATACCCATCTCCTCAGCCATGCAGGGAGACCGGCTGGGCATCTGTGTCACCCAGTTTGACCCCAAGCTGCTGGAGCGTGGGCTGGTGTGTGCCCCTGAGTCCCTGCACACTGTCCATGCAGCCCTCATCTCCGTGGAAAAGATCCCGTATTTCCGGGGGCCCCTGCAGACCAAAGCCAAGTTCCACATCACAGTGGGCCATGAGACAGTCATGGGCCGATTGATGTTCTTCAGCCCTGACCCTGATAGCTTTGACCACGAGCCTGTCTTGGACTCCTTCGACTTCTCTCGAGAGTACCTCTTCCAGGAGCAGTACCTGTGCAAGGACTTGGTGCCAGCAGGGACAGACAGTGATGAGGCTGACAAGGCAGGCCAGGCTACAGAGGGACACTGTCCTCGGCAGCAGTGGGCCCTTGTGGAGTTTGAGAGGCCTGTCACCTGCCCTCAGCTGTGCCTGGTGATCGGCTCCAGGTTGGATGCAGACATCCACACCAACACATGCCGGCTGGCCTTCCACGGCATCCTGCTCCATGGCCTGGAGGATAGGAACTACGCCGAGAGCTTCCTGCCCACCCTGAAGGTGTACAAGCTGAAGCATAGGCGCGGCCTTGTGGAGCGGGTAAGCATGTCCCCCACCCTCACCCTCCCCTCCTGCTCGGGCGCCTGCAGACAACTCAGTCTGGAATCTGTGACGGGTATCAGGAAGGCCCTCAGAGTCCTGTAGTATGTAGACAAGACAGTTGAGGCCCAGGTGGTCAAGAGGCCTAAGTTCTCTCAGTTGGTCAGTCACAGAGCCAGGGCCTGCACACAGGCCCACTTGCTGTGCCCACCCTCCACTTGCTTACATGCTGGAGGCGGCCCCTGTATGTCTGAGCAGGCCCAGCCTCTCCTCAGCCAGTGTCAGATGGCAGCATTTGGCACTGACCTCCCTCAGTCCTGTCACCACTACCCGACCCCGGCTCTCCCAGCCTCACCACCTCCTAGTCTAGATACTTGGGTGGGTTGTGAGACTTCCTTGCACCTGGTTCTCCTCTTCTGTGAAGTGGGAACTTTCACAGTGCTACACTATGGGGTTAGATGAAGGTGAGGTAGGGGACTGCACATAAGTGTCTGAGGTCAGTGCTTGGCTCCTACTATGTGCTTGTTTTCATTATTATTAATTTTTAAGCTCTTAGAGTGAAAACAATGAATCCTGAAGCTTGGGTTCACTCTTTTCCCCAGGAATCCATCATTCCTCTTTGAAGCATGGGGACCAGTCCCCCTGGTTCCTATCAGGAATCACCCAGAGCTGGTGGAAGGTGGGGGGAGGTGAGGCTAAGAGTCAGGCTTACCCATGGGTGTTGTCATCTAGGGCAGGGGCCAGAGAAATGCCCTATGCTTATCCTTCCCTGGCTATGCTTGGCTATCTCCAAAAATTCCTGGGTTCATCACAGCCATCACCCAGCTTCCTTCCTGGGCATGTCTCTGTCCAGAGAAGTTTCTGGGAGGTCAGGATGTCCTGAAAAGATTGAATCTGATCTGTGCAAGATTCCCACTGTCACGGTGAGCCAGCTCCTAGCACTCACTCTGGTGCTGAGCAAGCTTAGTGGGTCTGCTCTGCAAGCAGTCAGTCTTTTGGGAAGTTCAGCGTGGGCTTCTGAGACGCCCTCAGTTCACATGAAGGAAGACTCAGCCTCTGTAGATATTTGTTGAACGCTAACACTATAGATATGTGTCTAAAACCTTCTACTTATCAGGCGGGAAGAGTGAATGCTTCATACCTGAGGGGTCCTGCAGCATATAGGCCTTCTGAACCTCTGCCTATAAAAGGCATCATTCATTCATATGTTCAGATGTTTACTGGGTTCCTATATTTGTGCCAGGCACTGGAGCTGCAACAAGATAGACGAAGTTCTTGCCCTCACAGGGAGGCTGACAATGAATGGTACATTAGATACTCTCACTTTCAGGTAGTAACATGTAAGTATAAAATGCCGAAGACAGTGCTTGGCACATGTGCGATGCTGACTCTCAAGCCTCCACATCCTTCTCTGTAGACCTCCTGCACTCTGCTTCACTTGCTCCCGTTGCAGACATGCAGGTGCCCTAACAGATGGGGCTCAACTCATCAGTATTGTGTACAGCAAACTGTAGCCTGTGGCCCAAACCTGAGCAACTGTTCTTGCCCAAGATCTAATAATCTTAAACAAGCTTATTTTCTCTGGATACTTTTTTCAGCTTTTGCAGTCAAACACGATTTAATTATCTTAGCATTGGTTAATGGCTTTCCTTGTTGGCTAACAAATGAGCCACTTGGAAACTTACTTTGGTTGCAGCCTCATTACCATTTTTAATTTTTTTGTGTCTGCTGTGATGAGATATATACTGTTTTTAATTTTCTCATCTTTCTGACCATTGTTTTTCTGTGAGTTGGGAATATTGTGATGCCAGTGTATGTTGCATTCTATTAGCACAACTAATAACAAACAATGCTTTGCCATGTAATTTGATAAAATAATAGTCCACACCCCACTGAGCCTTAAAAGTGAGACATTTGAAGTCCACTTTCCTTTTCTTATTTTGACATGATGGGTATGCACTAGTAATAAAAATAAATAAATAAAAAGTTGTGGTTGGGAGAGATGCTATCAAGTTATAACTGTGTTACTTCAGTTTGCTGAGCACCTTATATGGTATCTGTCTCAACTGCTCAGCTCTGCTACTGTGGCACAAAAACTATCCTAGCCAATACGTAAAATGGGTATGGCTGTGCTCCAGAAAAACGTTTTTTTATGAGTGCTGAAAGTTGAATTTCATATAGTTTCACATGTCATGAGATAGTCTTCCTCTTTTGATGTTTTTCAACCCATTAGAAAATGTAAAAACCTTTCTTAGCTCACAGGCCATTCAAAAACAGGTAGCAGGCAGAATTTGACCCTCTGGCTATAGTTTGCCCACCTCTGATCTAAATGGTAAATAGGGCTCTTGAAATAGAATGTGAGCATCCTGCAAAGAAAATTCTAATCATCATCTACAGCTAAAAGTACTCAACTCTCTCAGCAGTCCTTAGGAATTGGGTCATGGGAGAGGGAGCTTGAATTGGCAGGGACATCCAGAGGTCTCACCTGAGGGGAACAGAAGGTAAGTGAAAGTGTTCGAAAGGGCTCATCTTTCAGGGTGAGGGATTGGGAAAGGAACTAGAGCATATGGTGATGAGGGAAATAGTTGGTATCCTGTTTTAAAGTAAAAATATAGAAATGTGTGTAAGATCTTGAACACAGAAAAAGGGAAAGAAACAATTAATAGAATGAAAGTGTAGTAGAGCTTCCCCATTCACAAAGGAAAACTGGAATGAATTTGATTAAATCAACAATAAGGAAAACAATAACAATGTTAATAAATAATAACAGAAACAGAGGGAACAAAATTAAGTTACTAGTCATTACACTAAATGTAAATGGTCAAGTTCTCCTATTTAAATACAGAGACTAATAGATTGGGTTGAAATGCAGAGTCTAGTAGTGTGTTGTTTATAAGAAACACACTTAAAGTGATGAGCAAAGGTTAAGAATGAAAAGATGGGCAAAATGATGTCACGTGACTGTCAACACAGAGAAAGCACAAGTAGTAGTATTAGATTCAGACAAGGTGGAATTTAAGGTTAAAAATTCTAATCAAGGTAAAGAGGGACATCATGTAATGATAAAAGGCACAATTACAAACTTGAATACACCAAATACATAAAATAAAATCCATTAGAAGTCCAAGGAGAAATTGATAAAAAAGGGAATTGTAATTGTAGCAGGGCCCTTCAGAATCCATATTTCAGAATTGAATAGGCCTACCAGACAGCAGGTAAAGACAAAGAGGCATACTGCAACCAAAAAGTTGATTTTTAGAAATTAATTCTAACGTGACTTGAACAGAGAGTATACTTTTTTTTTTTTTTGTATATCTATGGAACATTTACAAAAACTAAATATTCAGTAATAGTCATTCAAAAAATATTTGTGGAACATTTATGTTAACAGTCAGGGATATAACAGTAAATAAGAAAGACAAAATCCCTGTCCTCATAGAACTTAGACTGTAGTTGTACTTGTGGCCACAGAGATTAATATATTTTAAAAAATAGAAATCATGAATCATTAAAATTAGGAGTAAAGAATTTATGTATAGATATAGAGATAAACAGATACAGAGAGATAGCCTGTAGGTCATTCATTCGTTCTTATGTTTTTCTGCTTAGAAATGAGCAAGCAGTGAATTGCTCATCATTTGGTTAGAGCTGTTTCTCATACTGCTGTATAATATTTTACCTTTTAGCAATAACTCTTTTTCTTTCTCAGTTTCTTTTGACCCTTTGATTATATCACAGAAAAAGTCTTAGATTCATTCAAAGGTGTCTTTAATATTCTTCTGTTACATGCTAACCTGCCTTTTAATAAGTAGAAAACAAGGCCAAGATTCAGATCCTTCCAGTTGCAGTAGTATGTAACTAGAATTCGATTTATTTTTTTCATTGTTACGTACTTTTACTATTAACTTCCTCTATATATGACTAGTGACTCTTGTTTTTCTCTTTAAGGTACCATGTAAAGTTTCCCTTCCAGGCAGGTATAAAGAAAAATATTAGGTAAATAATAGTACGGTTAAGCAAAGATCTGGCAAAAATGATGTGGGGTGGACGGTGTGTAAAAGTTAAGGTTAGAACCACTGGGCCATGTCCTCAGGAAGTCACTTGCATCTCAGCCACGTGCAGATTCAGGCAAGCTGCTCCCCTTTCAGTGAGCCAAGAGTCTAGCCTTACAGAAAACGGGGTCTTTCTAGTGGAGGACAGAAGTACACGCCTGTGTCAGAGGGATGTACAGAGGGCTGTGGGGGCCAGGAGAGAGAGCCAAGGTGGGGGGAGTGTGCTGGTCAGGGCAGAAAGAGGTGGTGACCTCTTCGCTGTGCCTTGAATAACTGGAAGTTTTGCTGTGGGGGAATGAGAGATGTTCCAGGTCCAGGAACTGCTTCTGTAAGGCTTAGAGGCCAAACAGTGCCTGGTCTTGAGCCATTTGGTCAGAGATCCTCAGCCCAGGACAGCCAGCAGCTGGAGGGTGGGGCAGGGAGTTTGAGGCATGCAGGGCCAGCCTCAAAGACAGGCCCTTTATCCTAGAGTAGGGAAATGGTCCAGGCTGGGGGCTGGGGGGAGGGAGGAATCCTTTGAGCAGGGCCAGCCAGGGAGGCCTGCTCTTCTGCCTTCCCAGGCTTATCCTGAGGCTCTGGGGCACCAGTTTATCTTTTGAGCCATGGAGCTCAGTGGTCTGGTGGTCACTTCTTTTGTGGCCACATTTCTCCATTTGTAACAATCATGCCTTCCTCAGGATTGTTGTGAGCGTGAAAAGAGGTAGGGCTGGTGAGGACTTAGTGCTTAGGACAGTGAGTGCTTGGCAATGCTTGCCGGGTTCCGTGGCACTCTTCTGTTGTCACACCCCAGGATGCCACCCCATCGCTGTGTCTCACTACAGCCCTCCCTTCCCCTGGTGGCTCACACAGCTCTCCACCCAAATTATTGGGTCAAGGATTTAGATCCCCTTACTGGCCAGTCACCAAAAACAAAGCAAAACAACAAAGGTGGTCCTACCAGCTCTTACTCAAAATTCTCTTTTAGGTCCACATCATTAACAGGATAACAACAGTGCTCATACCTTAGAATACTAAGTGGCAGTCCTGCCACTAACTATGCAGGCCCAGGTCATGGCAGGTGGTGGAGGCAGGCAGGCGAGGCAGAGCCGATGCCTGCTATAAGACCTGGGCGGGTGGAGAAGAGAGAGCCGAGCATAGCAGCACGTGCAGGCTGAGGCCCTGGACAGCCTCAGCAGCACAGGCTCCAGGGCAGCCTGCCAGGCTCCTAGGCCTGCTGGACCACCAGCAGCCTTAAGACTTTGAGCAAATGTCTTCCCACCGACTCCTTCCTGCCTCACAGGGTGGCATAAGGAAGCCTGAGTGCTCTGCCCGGCACAGAGCGGGCCCTGGTTAAGCAGGGTTGTTGTCAGTACTGTTTATTGGACTTTCCTCATGGAAGCGCAGATGCCTCGATTGCTGCCTGGGTGGTGGCAAGAAGCTGCCCCCTCCCACATCGTGGTGGGATCAGGCCAGGCGGGCCAGCCATCCGGAGTCTGGCACCCACTGGTGCTGGTCAGGGGAGGCCTTAGGGCTGGACTACAGGAGCCTGCGGCATCAGCCCAGTCAAGTGTAAACACACAGACGCCACCTAGAGCACTGGCCGGCTTTGAAGTCTGAAGTGGCACTGACTCCTGGCTCCTAGCTCTGCCCCGCTTCACTGCTGATGGCTTGTTAAACGTGTCCAGGGCACCAGGGAGCATGCTAGCCTGGGGCACGGGCCAGCCTGCAACCTGCCCCTAGCAGAGCTTGGGCACTTTGCCGTCCTTCCTGAGCAGGGGTGGTCTGGCAGGCTTGGCAGGCCTCAGGTGGTCAGCCACAGCACCCCTGCCCTTGGAGGAAGCTGTGCTGGGGTCTGACTGGCCCCTTGGCCTGTCCTGCTGGTCCTCGTTTTCTCAGATCCCTGTCCAGCAGTTTGAAGGCCATGTTGGCTCCCAAGCCAGTTGAGAAAACAGAGGTTCTTTCTGAAGCAGAAGCTGAGAAGGTCCTCCCCCTAGGGAGAAGGTAAAATTGCTGCCCTAATGTTCTGGCCCTAGCCCAAACCCCTGGCCTTTCTCCTGGTTTCCAGTGCCAGAGTCTGGTAGCTGAGAGTCTTGCTGGGCTGCTGAAGTGCCTATTCACTTCCCTCTGAAAATCTCTGGATGCAGGTCGAGGCAGCTCAACATAGTAGAAGGAGCCGGCTTGGAGACTGACAGACTGAGCTGGGCATAGGCTTAGCATGGCATGGACAAGCCACTCTCCCCCAGGACCCGTTTCTTCTTTAAGATGAGCCGTGGTGGGGAGTTGAGGAGACCACATGTGCACAGGGCCTGGCATACAGCAAGTGCTCAGTAAAATGTTAGTCTCCTTTGTTTCTCCGTGCAAATGCAGCTGCCTTTAGGAGCCATACTTTGGTACCTCCTTACCAGCCCCTGACAGGTGCTTTAACCTGCAATGGCACCTGGGTGATGGCTGGCACACAGGATAATGGAAACAGAGAGGGAGGCTCAGTGTGGGCAGAGTGAGGTGGAAAGGCAGTAGGTGGGAAGGCCCAGTCTTGTGGAAGATGGCCCTGCCTGGCCTGAAAGCTCGTGGTGGGCAGGGACAGGCATATCCATCCCCCGTTGGGTTCCGTTTATGGTGCCCATAGCTTGGCCCACCCTAGGCCTCCAGGTTCTGGGCCTCTGGAACTCATTTGATAAAATGAGATGAACTGAAGGCCAATCTCCTTTCCTGGGGTTCACACCAGGGAATTACAATGTGGTTGATCACTGCTCGCAGACTTTCATGCCAAAAGTCTCTTCTCATCCTTGCAGCAGATTTGGGAGGTGGATACATTTGTCTTGTTTTTACAGAAGAGGATACCGAGTTTCAGAGAACTCAATTGACTTGCCCAGGTCCCACAGCGGCAGGGCCATCGTGCTGGCCCCATCCCATGGGCTACTCTGCTCTTCCCACCATGCCAGACTGTAACTCTGCACTGAGGAGCAGGAAAAGGCATTGTCTGTGGCAAAATGTTTCTGATGATACTAGAACCATGTTATCATCCAAAGGACTCTGCCGGACTTTGTCAAATCTGTTGGCTTTTAAATGACCTGGAAGAATTCATGCCTCATTTGCAAGGGACTCATCTATGATCCAGGCAGCCTCTGGGTTCTTTCCTTGTGGTCCTATTCCTGCCTGGTTCAGAGGGCTGCTGGTTCCTGTCCTCTGAGAGGATTTTGTTGTGGGGTGGGTAACCGGGAACAGACAGAGAAGCACACAGTCGGTGCTGAGCACGTGCCATGTCCTTCTTGCTTTTCTTCCTCAGATTACGTACAGTGTCTTGTGGTTACTGGGGTTGTTAGAAGGTCCCTTGCCCCAAATGGCTCTTCCATTCTCCACCTCAGCTGCTGCCACAGTTGATGTCCACTAATTGAGATTCTTTCCTCTAAGTGTTCATTCTGCTGTCGTCTTAGGTGTTCTCATCAACATCAACAGCCCTGATCCTAACAACAGCCTTTCTCAGAGGAAGAAACTGAGGTTTAGTGACTCCCTTGCACAAGGTCATAGAGCTGTAAGAGGCAGAGGCAGGACTAAAACTCCCCAGTTCTTCTCTCTTGCAGCACATGGTCCTCTCACAGCAGGCGAGAGCCTGGCTCAGAGCTGCACCTCATGGCTGGCTTTCCTTCTTCCCTTGGTGTCACTTCTCTGGTTTGAGTTAGAATAGTCGCTTCAGAACTTGGGCAGTTCAGGGCTGGCTGGTTAGCTCACTTTGTTAGAGCATGGTGCTAATAACTCTAAGGTCAAGGGTTCAGATCCCAGTACCAGCCAGCTGCCAAAAAAAGAAAGAAAGAAAACTTTGGGGCCGGCCCAGTGGCGCACTGGTTAGTGCGCCGCTTGGGAAGCGCGGCGGCGCTCCCATCCGAGGGTTCGGATCCCACATACAGACCGGCTCCCGCTCGCTGGCTGAG
>NW_007736928.1:28050-38197 GCF_000696425.1 Galeopterus variegatus
AGGGACAGGCATATCCATCCCCCGTTGGGTTCCGTTTATGGTGCCCATAGCTTGGCCCACCCTAGGCCTCCAGGTTCTGGGCCTCTGGAACTCATTTGATAAAATGAGATGAACTGAAGGCCAATCTCCTTTCCTGGGGTTCACACCAGGGAATTACAATGTGGTTGATCACTGCTCGCAGACTTTCATGCCAAAAGTCTCTTCTCATCCTTGCAGCAGATTTGGGAGGTGGATACATTTGTCTTGTTTTTACAGAAGAGGATACCGAGTTTCAGAGAACTCAATTGACTTGCCCAGGTCCCACAGCGGCAGGGCCATCGTGCTGGCCCCATCCCATGGGCTACTCTGCTCTTCCCACAATGCCAGACTGTAACTCTGCACTGAGGAGCAGGAAAAGGCATTGTCTGTGGCAAAATGTTTCTGATGATACTAGAACCATGTTATCATCCAAAGGACTCTGCCGGACTTTGTCAAATCTGTTGGCTTTTAAATGACCTGGAAGAATTCATGCCTCATTTGCAAGGGACTCATCTATGATCCAGGCAGCCTCTGGGTTCTTTCCTTGTGGTCCTATTCCTGCCTGGTTCAGAGGGCTGCTGGTTCCTGTCCTCTGAGAGGATTTTGTTGTGGGGTGGGTAACCGGGAACAGACAGAGAAGCACACAGTCGGTGCTGAGCACGTGCCATGTCCTTCTTGCTTTTCTTCCTCAGATTACGTACAGTGTCTTGTGGTTACTGGGGTTGTTAGAAGGTCCCTTGCCCCAAATGGCTCTTCCATTCTCCACCTCAGCTGCTGCCACAGTTGATGTCCACTAATTGAGATTCTTTCCTCTAAGTGTTCATTCTGCTGTCGTCTTAGGTGTTCTCATCAACATCAACAGCCCTGATCCTAACAACAGCCTTTCTCAGAGGAAGAAACTGAGGTTTAGTGACTCCCTTGCACAAGGTCATAGAGCTGTAAGAGGCAGAGGCAGGACTAAAACTCCCCAGTTCTTCTCTCTTGCAGCACATGGTCCTCTCACAGCAGGCGAGAGCCTGGCTCAGAGCTGCACCTCACGGCTGGCTTTCCTTCTTCCCTTGGTGTCACTTCTCTGGTTTGAGTTAGAATAGTCGCTTCAGAACTTGGGCAGTTCCCAAGCCTCATCATGGGAGCTGAGCCCTGAAAGAGACACACATGTAATGACATAATTATGTGCACCAGCAGCCAAGTCCCTGTGCAAAGGCTGGAGAAAATGGGGACTTGCCTGGTGTGTAAGCGAGAGCCTGAATTCCCCTGTGCAGCCAGTGACCAATGACTAAAGTCTAGTAAACCAAGCAAGTGATTGATGTGAATAGTGGAAATCCCTGCTTAGAGCTGTTGCTGCGTCTGTGCTGGCCTGGGCTCAGCATTGTTCCTGAGGAGTGAGGCCCGCCAAGCAATACCACATGCGTTGCCCCTGGTTTGATGTCACGGTGATTGATTTCAAAGTGAAAACCCCCAACTATTCTCTGAACGTTTTTCCTTGTTGTATGTGCTGGTGTCTGATCTCTGAAGTCTCTCTCCTGTAGCTGGAAGAGTCTATAATTTGGATAAGAGCCCAACCATCATACACACACGCACATGTTCTAGCCATGGATAGGACAGAGCAAAGCCACATCCCCCAATCCTCACCTCCTGTGGCTCAGGCCACATGACCACCCCTAGTCTTCCTGAAGCTCTCCAGAAATGTAGGCCTCACTACCTCCTACAGGAAGGGCTATCATCCCTCTTCCTAATCAGATTTCCTTTTAATTAAGTGAGCTTTCATGCAGCAGACGTTTGCTGAGTCCCCCCCAACCCCAGCACACAAAGTGTTCATTCCTGAAGGTTCTGGGGATGCAGAAATGTGCTCCAGCCAGCTCCTGCCTTCCAGGACTGCCCTCCCCCACCAGCGACTGGGGAGTCTGGTGCAGACCAGCCACTGCTGTGCTGAGAGACACTGCAGCCAGTTCCCACCACAGCCTCCACCTGGGTTCCAGGCCTCAGGCTCTGGAGGAGTGTTGCCATCAGTCAGTGAGGTCTGCTCAGATCCGCAGGTGGCAGCCAGTGAGCCTCAGGGAGCGCACAGGCCCGCATCTGCTGCCCCCACGGGCCTGTGTGTGGTGTAGCTGGGGGAGCCCCGAGGGAGGGAGGATGCTCTGCCCAGGTTGGGGGGCAGGCAGAAGCCAGGCCAACAAGTGCTCCCCTGTTGCCGCATTTAAACCTACAGCAACTCTGTTTCCCCATATTACAGAAGCTGACACCCACAGAGGCTAGGCCACTGGCCAGAGTCCCCAAAGCACCCACACTTGGAATTTGAACCCAGGTGGTCTAGCGCCAGAGCCCAGGCTCTAGCCCCCCTTGCAAACAGGAGCTCATCATTTTCCAGTTGGAACTGTGCCCTCTTGTGAAAGCCGTGCAGGATGACTGCGAGTCTGTTCTTAGACTTCACCTTTCCCCGAGCTCCCCAGACCCTTTAACCTTTCCTCTCACCTGACTCCCATCCTCTGAACTTTTTCTCTTCTTCTTCTCTTGTCTCCAGTGCACCCACTTTTTTCCAAATAGAGACCTGTACTGGACTATTTGGAAGTCACTGACGAGTGGTTTGCTCTTGGCTCCTGTATCTGTAGATGGGGAAGTTCAACCTCCCTGCATGCTCGGTTTGTGGTTGAGGAGACGGCGGGGCCCCAGGGAAGAAAGCAGTTTGCCTTGCTTGCCTCTGGCATGCTCCGTGTCTCGGTTGACTCCTGAGCAGGCCACAGGCTTCGTGGCAGTGCGGAGGACACGTGGGCTGGACTGTCTTCCTCGACAGTGACATGCTCCAGGCCCTGCTGTAATTCCTACATCCTGGTGGCCAGACTCTGCCCTTTTTTCCCTCACTGCCTCCCTCCCTCTCGACAGCCTGTGGGGGCTGGGCTCTCTGAACTTGGGGATCATCTCCACTTGTGGCTTGGGGTTTTGGGGAGCTAGGATTGGCAGGGATGGGCCTACCCAATGCCCCTAGGCTGGACTTCAGGCTCACCTGTGGCCAGCCAGTCATAGCCTGGCTTAGGGGAGCCCAAAGGACAGAGAATGCCCCACTGGGTCCATTCGGTGCTGTAGCATCTCCCTGCCTGCCCCGGCTCTCCTGCAGACAGAGCTGGGCCCTGCTTGGGCGCTCCAAGCAACAGGAAAGGTGCAGGCCTCCAGAGCAGATAGCCCTAAGGTTCAGTAGGGTGTTGCCATCACCTGTGGCCAGCCAGTCATAGCCTGGCTTAGGGGAGCCCAAAGGACAGAGAATGCACCACTGGGTCCATTCGGTGCTGTAGCATCTCCCTGCCAGCCCCGGCTCTCCTGCAGACAGAGCTGGGCCCTGCTTGGGCGCTCCGAGCAACAGGAAAGGTGCAGGCCTCCAGAGCAGATAGCCCTAAGGTTCAGTAGGGTGTTGCCACATTCCCTAGCTGTGTGACTTTGGGCAGGCCATTTAACTTTGCTGAGTCTCCAGTTCCCGGCAGGGCTTTTCTAAAGATTAAATAATGATTGGGGGTGCCTCAATCATGGTATGCTGCAGATGTGCTCCCACCTTTCATCCGCTGCAGGGACAGGGGTGGAAAAGCAGGGTGCATGGGTCAGGAGAGCCTGTGGGAGGCGGGGCTTGCCTGCTGGCATCCCTCCAGTGCCCTAGCTTCCCCTCCCCCATGGTGGCCACACCCACAGTGCCAGGCATGATCCACTTAGCTGCTGTAAAGTGACAATGTGACACCATTAGCAGGCGGGGAGACACCAATGTTGCAGAGACCACACAGGGTTCCTGGCAGTGTGCTGAAGTCCAGCTCCCCACCCTCACTGTGCCTGCCCCCACAAATGGAACTGCAGGAGGGGACATTGTACCCACTCAGTGCTTCTGGCCAAGCCATAAAACAAGAGAACAGGAGTGACAGAGACGCTCCCTTTGAACTTGAAATATTTCCTAAACTGCCATTGCAGCCCCAGTGGGACTGCGAGGCCAGCCAGCAAGAGGGAGCCCCTCTGGCCTCTCCTCAGAAGGTCAAAAAAAAGCCCACTCACTGCTCACCTTATCCCGGATGTTTAAAACAATATTGTTGTAATGTAGGTCAGTGAACTGAGCTGCACTGCACAGCAGCAGGATTACAGGGACTGGCCAGCCTGCACACTGTCCCACTAGGTCAGATGAAAGGCAAGCAAGAAGCACGGGAACCTCAGCTGCCCTGGCCCTCATCCTTTGTTTATGTAGCACTTAAACTAACTTGGGGTCGTCTCTGTCTGGCATGAAAGCCCTGAAGCTTTTTGAAGTTCTCCTGAAGTTAATAAAATTAGTCTGCCCCCATTGCAAGACGCTAACTTGGGGAAAGATGGATCCTCCACTGTCTTTGTGGCATTTAGCTCTTTTAACATTTTATAACCTACAGGAAGGCGGGGGCAGAGGAGAAAATGCAATGAAAAGTCTTCTGAAAGGCCTGTTGTTAACAGTCAGCCTACCTGCCACCCCAGCCTCCAGGCCCCAGGCTGCTGAGCAATGGGCTGCTGTGTTTCAGTGAGAGAGGCAACCAAGATTTGGGGCCTGGTTTGATCTGTCAGTGTGTTCTGCCATGAAGACGTGAAAGAACTAGGCCCAGGGCTGGGCTGTCAGCTCACTCTCAGGTGAATTGTGTCCCCCAAGGACACATCCACTTGAGTGATTTATTTTTAGCCCCAAAGAGCCAAGAGCCATCTTTGCTCATCAGTCTCCCCCCTCTATGTCATGTGCGGGACTGGTGTGATCATCCCATTGTCTCAGTGGGTACTTGTTTACCAGGACCTGTGGTGGGTCAGGGCCATGTGAGGCGTGGCATGCAGACCAAACCCCTTTCCTCAAAGGGCTCCCAGCTCAGTGAGGGAGACCGGGGAGCTGTCAGGGCTGAGACAGAGTGGCCAGGCTCTCGGAACAGGAGGGGCTCGGCCTTAGTTTGGGGGGAGGGGGAAGGAAGAGCAGGTGCCCGCGGTATGGGGGAGACTGCCTGAAGGGGGGCGTGCCTAGCTGAGCTTGGGAGGGTTGGGTGGACAAAGCTGGGACAAGCATTGCATACAGCCAGAGAAGACCACCAGCAGGGAGGGAGCGAGCAATGGGTGTGCTCATTAGCGTGATCAGTGATGGTTTCACAGTATATACGTAGATCTAAAGCTATCCTTCAGCTCATCCACTTTCAATGCGTGCATGTTATTGTATATCAGCTTCATCTCAAGCTGTTAAAGAACAAAAGACCACGGGCAGGAGGGAGCAGGGAATGCAGCTGTGGAGGAGAGGGACGTTTCTGCCCTCTTGCAGCTCATGTCCTCGTTGGGAGCAATAAACAAGTGAACAGATAAGACCATGACGTAACATCAGGTAGTGATCCATGCTCTGAAGACAGACAGGACAGGTTAAGGTTGGAGAGGAGCAGGGAGGAGTGGGCTGTGAGCTGTAGGGGGCCACTGCAGGAACAGGCCTTTATGAGGCCCTCTCTGGGCCCGTGTGCACCAGGGGCCCTCACAGATGGGAACTCCTGTTGTCTGCAACTCGGACATCTGAAGGCTGAGGGATGGAGGGAGAATGCTAGTTCTTGCCTTCTGCCAGGATGTGTGATTATTCACAGATACACGCCTGGTGCATAGTAGGCACTCAATAAATGTAGGAAGAAAGGAAGGATGTTAATAGTAACTTGTTGAGAACTTTCTGCCCTGGTAGAACTCCTGCCTGTGTTACCATTGGGTAGCAGTGGTGCTGTCTATGAGCTGTTTCTCTAAGCAGTGTGCACACTCCTGGCCCAAGGACTGTGCCTTTTCCATTCCTTGGCCCCTGCTATGCTAGAGGGCATGTCTTGTGTCTCAGCCACACCTGTCCCCACAATCTAGCAGAGGCCTGGGGCCCACTCCTCCAGTTCCAAAGGGCAGTGCAAGGGCCTGGCTATTGCTTCAGCCTGGAGCCAAGTCAGCCACCACCTTTGCTCTTCTTTGACCTTTCACTATGAGCTTTGCAAAGGGCTTGGAATTGCGCCAGCTGCTGACCCGCGGGGTGCCTGCTTCCCACTCAAATCTTGTCTCTTAGCCTCAGCTTTGACTTCTCTAAAGTGGGAACGAAAACCCCTCACAGACAGGGGTGATAGGAGGACTCTATAGACCCCTTTGCGCCAGCTGCTGACCCACGGGGTGCCTGCTTCCCACTCAAATCTTGTCTCTTAGCCTCAGCTTTGACCTCTCTAAAGTGGGAACGAAAACCCCTCACAGACAGGGGTGATAGGAGGACTCTATAGACCCCAGGCATGCCTGGTCAACATGGACTAAGGGGCTAAGGTGCTACCTTTCTCCTGATGACAGGTGGCTAGTTGGCCGCAGAGGTAAGCTCTGGACAGGAGGTGGCACTGAGTGCCTACTGTCATGAGGAGCCTGGAATGGCTAGTCCAGAACCTTCAGGTCAGTTCAGCGGAACATCCAAGCACCTGCTACTTGTGCTAGACTGGACTTCAGAGCGCAAGTAGGTATGGGCACTGCCCTCCCAGGCTCCCAGTCAGGGTGGGAATCCAGCTCCACATGCAGGTTGTTCTGGTGAGTGTGGGGACAGGATCCTGTGAAAGCCTGGGAGCAGCCTGCTTCTGTGGGGGGAGAAGCAGGCAAAGCCTGGGAAAGGAACAAGGGCCACCCCGTGTCATTTGGGATTGGGGCATCTACCTGTGTGACTCTCTGTGTCCTTCTTGGGCAGGTCAGGGGAGCACCCCCATTCAGGTCATTGAGCTGACCTTCCTGGACACCCTGTGGAGCTAGAGGCAGGGCGTCCACGACAGGGGCAGTGCTGGGCGGGAAGGTAGAGAGCCCATGCTGACCCCAGCCTGTGAGGAGCGGGAACAGCCCTGGGGGAGTTCTGCTGGAGCTGAGCCCTGAAGGACGAGGAGGAGTTCATGTGTGGGACCGAGATTTGTGAACTATAAAGGGCTGTGCAAGTGGAAATTATTACTCTTATCATTATTTGTATCCGATTCATCAATCACCAGGGAGAGGAGGAATGCAAGTACCTTTTATCTGGTGCTATGAATCAAATAGAATAGGATATGTTTTTCTAAAAGGTTTTTAGGGTAAATGAGACAGTTTCTGCTTCTCTAAACAATCCATCTGGGGTCCTTGGCCAAATCTTGGAGCCTTGGTAGAAACGTGATGATTCTGAGGCTGAGGGTAGCCCAGGCCTTGGGAGTCCCCTGGCGTCTTGACCGCAGGAAGGACAGGCACGGTGGGGGCTCCCATCACTGGCAGCACCCCGGGCCTCACTGCCACCCTTGCACCAGCTCCAGGAAACACTCAGGAGCGAAAATGGGGCGTGGGGGGTGCTCCACAGTTGTCCCTGAAGCCATTTGCTGTGAAGCCTGTGTGTGGGACCCAGGGGGCCCTGCTCTGAGACAGCTGTGACTCTCAGGCAGCCCTTCTGGTGTCATGTAGGAGAGAGCTGGTCTTCACACATGTGTGTGTGCTACACGCATGTANTGATCCATGCTCTGAAGACAGACAGGACAGGTTAAGGTTGGAGAGGAGCAGGGAGGAGTGGGCTGTGAGCTGTAGGGGGCCACTGCAGGAACAGGCCTTTATGAGGCCCTCTCTGGGCCCGTGTGCACCAGGGGCCCTCACAGATGGGAACTCCTGTTGTCTGCAACTCGGACATCTGAAGGCTGAGGGATGGAGGGAGAATGCTAGTTCTTGCCTTCTGCCAGGATGTGTGATTATTCACAGATACACGCCTGGTGCATAGTAGGCACTCAATAAATGTAGGAAGAAAGGAAGGATGTTAATAGTAACTTGTTGAGAACTTTCTGCCCTGGTAGAACTCCTGCCTGTGTTACCATTGGGTAGCAGTGGTGCTGTCTATGAGCTGTTTCTCTAAGCAGTGTGCACACTCCTGGCCCAAGGACTGTGCCTTTTCCATTCCTTGGCCCCTGCTATGCTAGAGGGCATGTCTTGTGTCTCAGCCACACCTGTCCCCACAATCTAGCAGAGGCCTGGGGCCCACTCCTCCAGTTCCAAAGGGCAGTGCAAGGGCCTGGCTATTGCTTCAGCCTGGAGCCAAGTCAGCCACCACCTTTGCTCTTCTTTGACCTTTCACTATGAGCTTTGCAAAGGGCTTGGATTTGCGCCAGCTGCTGACCCACGGGGTGCCTGCTTCCCACTCAAATCTTGTCTCTTAGCCTCAGCTTTGACCTCTCTAAAGTGGGAACGAAAACCCCTCACAGACAGGGGTGATAGGAGGACTCTATAGACCCCAGGCATGCCTGGTCAACATGGACTAAGGGGCTAAGGTGCTACCTTTCTCCTGATGACAGGTGGCTAGTTGGCCGCAGAGGTAAGCTCTGGACAGGAGGTGGCACTGAGTGCCTACTGTCATGAGGAGCCTGGAATGGCTAGTCCAGAACCTTCAGGTCAGTTCAGCGGAACATCCAAGCACCTGCTACTTGTGCTAGACTGGACTTCAGAGCGCAAGTAGGTATGGGCACTGCCCTCCCAGGCTCCCAGTCAGGGTGGGAATCCAGCTCCACATGCAGGTTGTTCTGGTGAGTGTGGGGACAGGATCCTGTGAAAGCCTGGGAGCAGCCTGCTTCTGTGGGGGGAGAAGCAGGCAAAGCCTGGGAAAGGAACAAGGGCCACCCCGTGTCATTTGGGATTGGGGCATCTACCTGTGTGACTCTCTGTGTCCTTCTTGGGCAGGTCAGGGGAGCACCCCCATTCAGGTCATTGAGCTGACCTTCCTGGACACCCTGTGGAGCTAGAGGCAGGGCGTCCACGACAGGGGCAGTGCTGGGCGGGAAGGTAGAGAGCCCATGCTGACCCCAGCCTGTGAGGAGCGGGAACAGCCCTGGGGGAGTTCTGCTGGAGCTGAGCCCTGAAGGACGAGGAGGAGTTCATGTGTGGGACCGAGATTTGTGAACTATAAAGGGCTGTGCAAGTGGAAATTATTACTCTTATCATTATTTGTATCCGATTCATCAATCACCAGGGAGAGGAGGAATGCAAGTACCTTTTATCTGGTGCTATGAATCAAATAGAATAGGATATGTTTTTCTAAAAGGTTTTTAGGGTAAATGAGACAGTTTCTGCTTCTCTAAACAATCCATCTGGGGTCCTTGGCCAAATCTTGGAGCCTTGGTAGAAACGTGATGATTCTGAGGCTGAGGGTAGCCCAGGCCTTGGGAGTCCCCTGGCGTCTTGACCGCAGGAAGGACAGGCACGGTGGGGGCTCCCATCACTGGCAGCACCCCGGGCCTCACTGCCACCCTTGCACCAGCTCCAGGAAACACTCAGGAGCGAAAATGGGGCGTGGGGGGTGCTCCACAGTTGTCCCTGAAGCCATTTGCTGTGAAGCCTGTGTGTGGGACCCAGGGGGCCCTGCTCTGAGACAGCTGTGACTCTCAGGCAGCCCTTCTGGTGTCATGTAGGAGAGAGCTGGTCTTCACACATGTGTGTGTGCTGCACGCATGTATGCCTCTTTCTCTTGCACACAGAGGCTCAGCTCCTTCCTGCTCAGTGACTCACCAGCTGTCTTCTGAGCCCTGACTCTGTGCAAGATGCTGTTGATGGGAAGCAGCACTGAGTAGAATGGACAAAGGGCTTCATGCTGTTTTGTTTTAGTTGTATTTCCTTTCTTGGTTACCTGCTGTCTATAGCAAGTATGACTGGTTTCTTTTTACAATGGTAACGGAATTTTTTTTTTTACAAGAAACATATGTAAGTTTTTGAAAAGAGTTAGTTTAGTGGACCCAGGCCATGTTCACTTAAGTAACCAGGAAGGGGGTGCAGAGTTTGTAAAGCTGGGGAAAGTGCCACTCAGCGTCATCTGAAGCCAGCCAGCTTTCCAGGTGGTGGTGTTGGGCTGGCCCTCAGGACCCTCTCCCTAACTCTGGCTCTACCCCTCCTTCAAGCCCTGCTTCTTTCTGAACTGAGTCTGGCCACTCTCAAGTGCACAGTTCCTGCAGGGCATGCCTGAGGCCCATGCTGCCAGGTGTTGGCCCAGCCCCTCTGTATGGGATGATTGCCTTAGGGCCTGGCTGAGCTGCCACAGACCTTTCTGAATAGAAAGCCACACTGGAGGGCCGGCCAAGTGGCGCACTGCTACAGTGCGCCGCTTGGGAAGCGCGGCGGCGCTCCCGCTGAGGGTTCG
>NW_007736928.1:39350-39710 GCF_000696425.1 Galeopterus variegatus
AGGGCCTAATCGGGCTGCTGTCCCTGGAGAACTGTGGCTGTCGCTGCTGTGCCAATGTGCGCTGCTTATGTCTTCTCTCTTTCTCCATGGCTGGGTGTGTGAGACAGGCAATGGATGACTACAGCGTGATTGGCCGCTCCCTGTTCAAAAAGGAGACCAACATCCAGCTCTTCGTGGGGCTTAAGGTGCACCTGTCCACTGGGGAGCTGGGAGTCATTGACAGTGCCTTCGGCCAGAGTGGCAAGTTCAAGATCCACATCCCCGGTAAGTGCAGTGATTTCCAACTGCTCAAGGGGCGCCGTGCAGGACACAGAGAGATGGCGGAGAAGGTGCCAAGGCAGTGTTCCTCGGCTCAGGGTC
>NW_007736928.1:40455-42481 GCF_000696425.1 Galeopterus variegatus
GGGTGTATAAAGATCTGGTCTGAGCAGGGCCAAGGTCAGAGTTTGAGTTCCCGCTCCACCATTTACCACCTGGGATGACCTTGGATTCATCCTCAGTTTCTTGGTGAGGTTGATGACAATATTGATCTTATGTGGCGGTTTGGAGGAGGAGAGGAGGTGAGAGAGACCACCGAGGGCCTGGCACAGCACCCTGGCACCAGGGGGTTTTCAGGTATGTGAGTTGTCACCTTCTCTTGAGTAGCACTGACCACCAGGCTCGGGACCTCCCACTGGGCTTGATGTGGGACTTGTCCATGGCTGGGTCAAGGGTGTGCAGTTGCTGTTGGAAGAAGAGCCCTTGGTTTTCTTTAGTGCGTTCTTGCCTTCATAACTTGTGCATTTTATTGAGGTCTGCAGTATACCAGGCATTATGTTGGTACTGGGGATAGGGAGCTTATGGTTGTGGGATAGGACAGACAATAAACATGCCAAATAAATATACATCAGGCGCAGTATGTGCTGCCTAGAAAGATAAAGCAGGAGAAGGGGACGGGAATGATCAGGTGTGACCCAGGAAGGCCTCCCTGACACAACAACAGTTGACCGAAGGAAGGGAGGGAGCCACACAGATATCTAGATGGAGAGCATTCCATGGAGACAGGGAGAAACAAGTGCAGAGGCCCTGAGATGATGAGTTCAGTGTGCATCGTGGGCCAGTCTGTTGGCAGGAGCGGGCTGAATGGGCAGTGTGCAAGGTGCAGGCTGGGGCTCATATGTGCACTACTGCATGCATGACCTGCTATCTCTTACCCCCAACACTGCATTATGAAATTTTCAAACATTCAGCAAAGTTGAAGAATTTGACAGTGAGTACCTGCCACCCACCCCCTGATTCCACATGGACATGGTACTGTCCTCTGCATTGCTCCAGGACCCTGGGTTGCTTCTGTGAGGGGTGGAAAGCCATGGGAGGTTTAGAGTGGGTGAGCAATGTGATGTTGGTTTATGGCTTCTTGGGTTAAATCTTTTAAAGATAGGGTGGTGCCTTGGCTCTAGCTGGGAAACAGAAATCCCAGCTACCTCGGCAGCTCACTGGCTGGAGTGAGCACCATCTACTCTCTTGACAGCCCGGTCAGAGGGCCACAGGTGACATTTGCACTCTCATGAGCGAGGGCAGTGGTCACCAGAGGCCTTGCTTCCCTGCGTCACTTGGCTCCCACCATTAGACTGCACCCCCTGAGGCCTCTGTCAGGTTGGGGCTGGAGCCGGGGAAGGCAAAGTAACCCACCTGTGGGTGGCCTTCAGCTGTGAAGCCTGCTTCACTGTCCTGTCCCACCCTCTCCACTGCTCCTCAGCAGCTCTGAGTCTTCATTTCAGCCACACTGGCACCCTCGTGGGTCCGCTCAGTCTGGGTGTGGGTTATCCCCAGGGACTGGGGCCAACAACACCCGTCTCTGGGCTCCAGAGAACACGCAGAGGCATGAGCAGGCAGGCCAGCGTCCTGACCTCAGTCCCCGAGGACATGATCATGCCTGCCCCTGCCCAGACTGGCGTGAGCTTTCTGGAATGGATTCCGAGATTCCTCCCGCTGACCGAAGGCCCCTAGGGGCAGTCCCCAGCAGGAGCACCCCCAAGCACTCATCCTTCCCTCAACAGCTCTGGGCCCTGCAGGTCCAGGTGGGCGTTTCTAGGCTCTTACTCAGCTCCCCTTCTGCAGAGGCAAACCCAGAGTTGGGGTGTTCCCAGAGCAGGCCAGCCCCCAGAGGAGTCTTGTTTGGGCCGCGCTCCCGGGTGCTGGGGTGGGAGTGCAGGGAGGAGGGACACAGTGACGCAGCTGAGGTCCGTGGACTTCACATTCCTTTGTCAGGTCAGTGTTGCCTTTTTAGTCCGCCTGCTTCTTGTTTGTGGCTTTTGAGCTTTTTATTAAATATCACTGGTCAGATTTCTTCATCCCACCCTCTGCTTTCCGTCCCTCTGACCCCCACTCCCTGATGATTCCTCCCTTTTAACCATTCAAAGTGCCTACTTGTGAAAGAGTCCCCAGGGG
>NW_007736928.1:43713-58877 GCF_000696425.1 Galeopterus variegatus
TCCCAGAAAATCTCAGAGGGCCTCAAGGTTGAAAAGTCCTACATTTACACAGCTTCAAAGACGTTGCCATCTGCAAGGCCTGGGAGGATAGGAAGCCGCTGGGTAGTTTTGCCAGTGGAGAGAGAGTAGCTGGAGAAAGGTGCTGGGCATAGACGAGGCACCCGTCTGTCGTAGCATCACTCATGCTTCCTCAGGCCTGCGTGGTGGAGCTGGGTCTTGTTACCGCCATCTTATAGATGGGACCCAGGCAGCCTGAGGGCCCTGCCCACGGTCTGAGTGTGCAACTGTGCTCTGCCCTTTTCAGCCCCTGCTTCCTGTCCCTAGAGAGCAGTCTTGTCTGCAAATGGGCCCACACGGTGATTTCAGAAGCCCCCTTGTCCAAGAGACTGTGTGAAGTCAGATGGCCCAGTGGTCCNGATTTCGCAGAAGATACTATTGGAAATCAAAGGGCTGGAGGAATGGCCCCATTCTTCCTGATACCCAAGGAGCCATGCCAGAAAGTCTCAGAGGGCCTCAAGGTTGAAAAGTCCTACATTTACACAGCTTCAAAGATGTTGCCATCTGCAAGTCCTGGGAGGATAGGAAGCCGCTGGGTAGTTTTGCCAGTGGAGAGAGAGTAGCTGGAGAAAGGTGCTGGGCGTAGACGAGGCACCTGTCTGTCGTAGCATCACTCATGCTTCCTCAGGCCTGCGTGGTGGAGCTGGGTCTTGTTACCACCATCTTATAGATGGGACCCAGGCAGCCTGAGGGCCCTGCCCATGGTCTGAGTGTGCAACTGTGCTCTGCCCTTTTCAGCCCCTGCTCCCTGTCCCTAGAGAGCAGTCTTGTCTGCAAATGGGCCCACTCGGTGATTTCAGAAGCCCCCTTGTCCAAGAGACTGTGTGAAGTCAGATGGCCCAGTGGTCCAGTGTGGGCTCCTGCAGCTCACCTTGGCAAGTCTCTGCCCTGCCGCTCGGAGGGGCAACCTGAACGGTGGGGTGGGACAACAGCTCCTGTTAGCCCTTTCTGTTCTCACTTTGCAGGGGGGTAAAGAACACCTTGATGACTTCCAGTTAAAGAAGAGTCAGGCAAGAAGCTGAATGGACTCATTCCTAATGACAACTGTAAATCACTTCTCATTCACTATAGGAGAGAAGGTGAACTTATGCCTGCAGCTTTATCTTCTGAAACAATGTCCCATAAACCTAAAGTTACCAGTAAAAAAAAAAAAAAAAAAGAAGTGATGCAATCTGACTTAGGCTTTAAAATGATCTTTCTGAATGCTTTGCTGGAAATAGACATGGGTGGGTGTTGAGAGGTGAGGAGGGCTGAAGTCAGGGAAAGCAAATTGAAATGCTGAAGCAAGAACCCAGAGAAATGCAATGTTGGTTACACTAGGGTAAAAGCATAGGATAACGGGAGCGGGTCTGATTCTTGCTGTATTTTAAAGCCTATAGGATTTGCTGATTGATTAGTTATGGGGTATGAGATAGAAGAGGAATCAAGGTGGCAGCAGAGACTTCGGCCTGAGCAACTGAAAGAATAAAATTGCCATCCAATGAGAAAAACTGTGAAATGAATATAAGGTTTAGCAGAAAATGAGTTTAGATCTGAACATGTTAGGTTAGAGACACCTATTAGAAACCCAAGCAGAGGTCTCTTGGAGGTAGTTGGATATATGAGTCTGTAGTTCAGGGAATAGGTCTGGGCTAGGGATGGAAATTTGGGGTCATCGCCATAACACGAACTCCTTAAATAACTTCACCCACACCATAAAAATATTTTCAATTTTATAAGAACATTAAAAAAACCTCACTTAAGTCAGAAAATAATAGGCATGTATAATTGAGTTCTTCTTGCAAGTAAAGTCATACTGATTATTATTTTTAGATCAATTGATGCTGCTTAGGTGAAATTCCACTTTCGAACAATGTCTTTTATTGCTTTGGATGATTACTCTAGCTTATTAAAAACATTGCTCTAGTGTTCTCCCTCTACACAGAGCAACTGTTGACTTAAATGAAACTTGTGCTGTACCGGAGGGAGGTTTCACAAGCAATTATTGGATTTTAAATTTATGATTTCATTAAATCTAGGTCCTCATTACAGAGAGGGTAAAAAAAAAATACAGAAGTTCAAAAGATGAATTGACTTTCCCAAAGTCATATGCAAATAGTGAACTTATTAATTACTTAATGCAACAAATAATTACTGAGTACTATGTGCTGGATGATATTCTAAAGGTTGGGGATAAAGATCATCATGTGGAATTTACAGTCCCTTTGGGGGAATGAAAACAAATAAACATGCAAATGTACAATATTACAGATAATTGGTAGGTGTCATGAAGAAGAATGGAACATGGATTGACGTTATCTAATTTTTGT
This sequence comes from Galeopterus variegatus, assembly GCF_000696425.1. NCBI lineage: Eukaryota > Metazoa > Chordata > Mammalia > Dermoptera > Cynocephalidae > Galeopterus > Galeopterus variegatus. The sequence continues at coordinate 46,080 of NW_007736928.1, forward strand.
TTGAATAGTAATAATCTGGCTGCCGTATTAACAGTAGATTGGGTTGGGGTGGGGGAAATAACAACAATACCATTTACAAAACCAGCAAAACAAAATGATCAAACAACCTTAGCAATAAACTTAACAAAAGAAGTACAAGTCTCCTGCCTGAAAATTTTACTGCTAAAATCAAAGACCTAAATCTACGGAATATGTTGTCCTTATAGGTTAGAAGACTCAGTAGTATAGGAATGTTGATTTTTCCAAAATTCTATGGATTCAATACATTTTCAATCAAAATTCCCTTTTTGTTGTTGTTGTTGTTGTTGTTTTTGGTAGAAATTGACAAACTGGTACTAATACGAGGGTACTTCAAAAAATTCATTACAAAAATTTGTATTCTCTTTTAATTCTATTTTTCCACAAACTTTGTGAAGTATTCGTGTATTTATATAGAAATGCCAATGACTTGGAATAATTTTTTAAAAATTGAACAAACGTGAAATATTTGCATTATTTTAAGAATTACTATAAAACTACAATAATTATAGGTATGGAATAGAAGGAAATAGATCAATTAATCAAAATAGGAAGTCCAGAAATAGATTCACACACAGTAAAATGCGGTAAATTTATTTTTACAAAGGCAACAATGAAATTTAAAGTGGACAAACTCTCCTATCCATAAGACAACTATGATTTCAGTTAACTGTGAGTGTAGTTCCAGCATGAATGTTTGGTGATATTTTCTTTTTCATTAATGAGGAAGATAAAAGTGAAGCAACTAAAATGTATATAAAAACTTGACTCATTTATCATTGGCATGAGAAACTTCTTGTTGAATTAGGTCATAGTTTTTGCAGATTGGAAAAATATTTCCTAAATGTTTTGCAGTACTAACAATATAATGGTTATAGAAGATTATATGTGTTTTTCAATATGTGGGAACAAAAAAACAAACTTGATTATAATTCTCTTCACATACAAAAATTAACTCAAGGTATATTGTAGATCTAAACATAAAAATTCAGTGTAAAATATTTCCAAAAGAAAATATAGAAGAATATTTTTGCAACCCTAGGGAATTCAAAAATTTCTTAGAATATAGAAATCACTAATCATAATAGATTTGATAAACTGAACTTCACTAAAACAAAAACTTCTTTTCAAAAATAGTCCTGATTAATAAAATGACAAGGCAAGCCTCAATTGGACAAAATCATTACAATATGTTTATACAAGGAATTTGTATTTATTATATACAATAAAAAGAGTTTCTAAAATTTGATAATATAAAGACAACCACCTACTGAAAATTGGCACAACACTTACTTTCACAAACTAAGCTATATGAGTGGCCAATAAGCACAGCCATTAGGGAAATTTAAATTAAAACCCAATGAGATACACTACAAAACTACTACAGTGCTGAAATTAAAAAATAAGACCAGCAATAACATTCTGGATTATTCTATGTCAATCCGGTTAAACTGAGAACTACATTTCCCAAAATTTCCCTTTCTGTTTTAGATTTGGCCAAAAGAGGAACGCGTGTAAGATTTAAAGTATGGTAGTGGCCATTACTCTCAAAAGTCTGTCAGCATCAGGGCTAGCTGGTCAGCTCAGCTGGTTAGAGCACTGACTTGTAACCCCAAGATGATGGGTTTGGATCCTCTTACTGGCCAGCTGCCAAAAAAGAAAAAAAAAATTGTCAATATCATATACAATGCAAATGTAGTCTGTTGGGTTAAAGCATGTTCTCATTTTGCCACATTTCCCACTCATCTTCTGGTGGCCCTACTGACCAACAGCAGCTGCAGCTCTAGCATCAGACACTGAACTGTGGACACACAAAGGTGGTCGCTACATTGAGGAAACAACTTCCTGTAGACCTTTCCATGAACTTCCTCTTCTTGGTCCTACTGTGGTGGCTGGATGTGCTTGGTTTCCCAGATTTCTCTAAAGGCTCTGGCATGTCCATCTGTACCAGGAAAGCTGGTGGTCTGAGACCAGAGGCCTGAGAACTGGGGTGGGGTGGGGGTATACTGGTGTGAGTTCCAAAGTCTGAAGTTCTGAGAACCAGGAGCTCCAATGTCTGAGAGCAGGAGAGGATGAATGTTCCAGCTAATGAAGAGAGTGAGAATTCACCCCTCTTCTGCCATTTTGTCCTGTTTATTCAGGCCCTCAGTGCATTGGGTGATGGCTCCACAATGGGGAGGGCCATCTTCTGTACTCAGCCTACCAATTCAAATATTAACACCCCCTAGAAATTCCCTCACAGACGCACCGAGAAATAATGTTTTACCAGCTGTCTGGGCATTCCTTAGCCCAGTCAAGTTCAAACATAAAATTAAGCATCACACTAAATATGTGCATTTTTTTTCTTTTTTTTACAGGAGCAATATATAAAAAAGAGAAGCAAGGGCATAATGGTATGCAAAAGAGTGTGGTTAAAATAGTAAAGCATGAAATCTAAGCTGGGTGTGGAGAGAAACTGAGGACATGTGGAACTGATGAATAGTAAATTGGAGGTAGGATCTATAAATGATAACTCCTGGATGAGTTGAAATGAGCTAGAAAGAAAGTAGGTTTTGTTAGAGTTTTAAATGCTTAAAATTGTCATGTCTTTTTTTTGTCTGGGTAATTATTTTTTCTCTTCCTTCTTCAATATTTCTGCCATGGTTCATGTCCCAACTAAATATAAGTTAACTTCAGAGGGCTTTATGAGAAAAGCAGACAAAGACAGCACAATCTACCAAATGATCAGCTTTGGAACTCAGAAAAGTACAATAAAATAGTTTTGAGAAAAAGCCATCTGCTTCTTAAATATACTCATGCATATATGATCACTTGATTTTGAATAACAGTTCTTCTAGGTGAACAGGGCAAGGATGGTTATTATTCTTTATTTCCTTGGCTCAGATATTGAGGAAAGAGCGTGTCGGAGACTTGCTCAAAATCACATAGCTAATAGCTTTTCCTCAGAGACAGGCCTCCTAATTCGAAATGCACTGTATTTCTTTCTCAGTGGACTGCGCTGGAAAACTTGTTTTATCAATCCACAGTAGCATGTGTTTACAGTTAATTAAACTCAAGGATCTAAGATAAAATCCAACAACCTAAAAGGCACAAAGCAATGCAGTTTTATATCACTGATTCATCCTGACCAAATACTGATGGAAACACTCAGACACCAAATTGAAAAATTAATTCAATGGATAGAGATTCCTGTTCATGGTTTACTAAAATCTAAAAGTTTTATTTTAGGGTGACTAGGTTTATTGTCTGTTGGGGTTGTTTTCTTTTGTTTTTAATCTATTTTAAGATATATCAATGAAAACATGAAAGTTCAATGTCGAAACTATGTAACTCCACACTCTTCTGTTCTCATTAAAAACGAACGGACAATCTTTACTGAGTAAGGTTCTAAGTAAAAATCTTGCCTCTATGTTTAAAGTTTAGGAAGGAGATAGCATTTCAATTTGTTAATTTGGAGATATTCATGGTTTTCAAGTATTTTTTTTTTCAGGACCCAGTGAAATATTAATTTGGTTTTAGGAAGGCTAAAACTCTCTTGAGGAAGTTCTGGGGAGACCATTAAATTGCAGACACAAATGTTGATATAGGTCAGATTTACTAATTTTCTAACTCACTCTGCCACCTGTAATACTTAACTTTTAACACAACATAATCTTTATGCAATGCAGACATTTTGATTAACTATTGCTATATAACAAATCAGCTAAGATTGAAGAGTTTGAAACACCATTTTATTATTCCTCGCAGTTGAATCACCTGGGCAATCTAGTCCTATGATGCCACCTGAGGTCACAGTCAGCTGGAGGCTCTATTGGCTGAATCACCCAAGACCGCTCCCTCACAGGGCTGTCAGTTGATGCTGCAGGAAGGCTGGGAGCTCTCAGCTGGGGATGTTGACCACAGCACCTGCACATGGCCCCCAAGGCATGGCAGCTGGGTTCTGAGATGTAGCGTTCCAAGAGTGAGAGTATCCAGAGGGGCAGAAGCAGAAGCTGCCTGTCAGTCCTCAAAAAGGTTATGCCTAGAACTGACACGTTGTCACTTTTGCCATAATCCATTGTGTAAGCAGTCACGGAGCCACACTAGATTCTGGCTGAGGGAAAATAAATTCTACTTCTCAAAGGAGAAAGTTACAAATAAATCATGGTCATCTTTAATTCACTGCTATGGACTAAATTGTGTTCCCCCCAAATTTATATGAAGTTCTAACCCCCAATGTCATGGTACTTGGAGATGGGGCCTTTGGGAGTCATTTAGGCTTAGATAAGGTCATGAGGGTGAGCCCTCATGGTGAGATTAGTGTCCTTATAAAAAGAGACACCAGAGCTCACTCACTGGCATGTGCTCTCTCTCTCTCTCTCTCTCTCTCTCTCTGTCTCTCTCTCTCTGCCATATAGGGACACAGTAAAGACACAGAAGAAAGATGGCTGTGTGCAAGCCAGGAAGAGGTCCCCATCACAGCCTGACAATGCCAGCACCCTGATCTTGGATTTCCCAGCCTCTATAACTGTGAGAAACACATGTCTGTTGTTTAAGCTACCCTGTCTATACTGTTTTGTTATCCTGAGCCAACTAATACACCCACCAAATTTCTTGTCAATAAATAAAGCTATAGATTTCATGAAATTTGTCTTGGAGAAAAACATTTTCTGCATCTTTAGTTTCTTCAATGATATCGCAATGATATATGTGTTATATTACAAACGATGCCACAGTCATAATCAGATTGTTAAGAAGTCCACGTTGTATGCTGTCCTTTATTGGTGATTATTTCCTCCTTTCTGTGGAGAACAACTTTGAAGGCACTACTTTACCAACCATATTTATTCCTTCATGACAGGCTCCCCCCTCCTTTTCACTTATATAAAATTAAATCCAGAGCTTCTAGAGTTTTCTTTAGATGATAAAGCAAGATATCTCTACCACTAGGTCATGTTTTCCTCTCCAGTCATCAGCTACATCCCACGGAGAACATTAAATGTGACCCTGAATGAACTTTTTCATTATTTATTCCCAATTTCTAGCCTCTTCATGGTAAAATTATGACTGAGTGGGAAGCAATTTCTTTTCAGTTAAAAAATCTGTTGAAGTCATTCAAGTAACCTCTCATAGCAACAGAAAGAAGCCACATGTAATACAGTTTAATACTGTACTCTGCAAATTGCACAAACATAACTTTTTCTTTTTTCCTTTTCATAAAGATGAGTGGCTCAAGTTTCAGATCAGGTATTTGGTCCTCTGCTTTTTTTTTTTTTTTATTACTAACTCAGTCTCTCTACTTGTTCTAAGTCTACTCAGATTTTCTATTTCTTCTTTAGTTTGGATTAATGCCAACTTAATTTCAATAGTATATAAAAACTTTGCTCCTATATATCTCTGCCTCCCACCTTCATGCTGTTATTACCAGAAATTACATTGTGTGACATTCACATGCATTTATACCTATTGATTTATGCAGTTATCTTTTAAATCAGATAGAAAAAAAATGAGTACCAAAAACTCTCATTCATTGTGATGGGAATACAAAATGCTACAGCTACTTTGGAAGACAGGTCAACAGTTTCCTACAAAACTATGCATACTTCCAGTACATAACCCAGCCATTGCGATCTTTGGTATTTACCCAAAGAAGCTGAAAATTTATGTCCATACAAAAGCCTGAACACAGATGTTTATAGGCCTTTATTCATAATTGCAAAAACTTGGGAGAAACCAAGTTTTTCAGTAGGTGTATGGATAAATAAACTATGACACAATCCAGACAACATAATATTATTTAGTACTAAAAAGAAGTAAGGTATCAAGCCATGAAAAGACACAAAGGAAACTTAAACATATATTATTAAGTGAAAGAAGTCAATTCAAAAAGGCTATATACTATATGACTGCGAAGATACGGCTTTCTGGAAAAGGCAGAACAATGGAGGCAGCAAAAGATCAGTTGTTACCAGGGTTCAGGCTATGCACGTACGGGAGAGGGACTGTATAAGAAATCTCTGCACTTTGTTCTCAATTTTGCTGTGAATCTTAAACTGCTCTAGAAAAATTAAGTCCATTAAAAATGAATCACAAACCAAAAATACATTTACACTTCTGTCTTTTATATTTTCCTACATATCGTTGCCTTTATTAGTGTTATTTCTTCATATTGATTTGAGTTACTGTATTACATTCTCTCATTTCAGGCTCAAAAACTCTCTTCAGCATGTGTTGTAGGGCAGATCTACCAGTGACGAACTCTCAGTTTTTGTTTATCTGGGAATGTCTTAATTTTTCCTTCATTTTTGAAGGATAGTTTTGTCAGATATAGAATTCTTGATTGAAAGTTTGTTGTTTTTTGTTTCTTTTTCCCTTCAGCATTTTGAGTATATCATTCCACTGCTTTCTGGTCTCCATGGGTTCTAATGAGAAACAGCTGTAATCTTTTTGAGAATCTTCTACGTGATGTGACACTTCTCTCTTGCTGCTTTCAAGATTCTCTCCTTTTCTTTAGACAGTTTGATTTTAGAATGTCTAGGGATAGATCTCTTTGAGTTCATTCTACTTAGAATTCATTGAGCTTTATATATGTACAGATTAATATTGTTTATCAAATTTAAGAAGTTAAGACAATTATTTTTTCATGTAATCTTTCTGGCCTTTTCTCTCTCTTCTCTCCTCCTGAAACTTCCATTCTGCCTATGTTGGTATACTTTATGGAGACCCATTTTTCTTCATTTTTTCTTTCTGTTTTTCAAACTCAGTAACTACAACTGTCAAGTTCACTGATTCTTTCTTCTGCCTGCTTAAATTTGCTTTTAAGCCTCTCTAAGAAATTTTTTCATTTCAGTTTCAATTCCAGAGTTTCTATTTGGTTCCCTTTTATAACTGTTTTTTATTTATATCCTTTATTTCATGAATCATTGGTCTCATCCTTTCCTTTAGTTTATTATTTTTTTTAAAGATGACTGGTAAGGGGATCTTAACCCTTGACTTGGTGTTGTCAGCACCACGCTCACCCACTGAGCTAACCAGCCATTCCCATATGGGATCCGAATCCATGGCCTTGGTGTTATCAGCACCACACTCTCCCAATTGAGCCACGGGCTGGCCCCCTTTAGTTTTTAATACATGGTTTTCTTTAGTTCTTTGAACATATTTAAAATAGCTGAATTAGTTTTTGTCTATAAAGTCCCATGTCAGAGTTTCAACAGGGATACTTTTTTATTTCTTTGCATGTGTTATAATATTTTGTTGTAGTTGAAAACAGGGCACTTTGAATATTATAGTGGTGCAAATCTGGAAATCAGTTTTTCTTTTCTCCCTACCCAATTTTATTGTTGCTGCTGGCTATCGTAGTTGTTTGTGTGTTCAATGATTTTTCTGTGCTAATTGTGCAAAGTGAATATCCTTTGTCATATGTGACCACTGAAGTATCTGTTCTGTTAGTTTAATGGTCAGGTAATGATTAGACAGAGATTTCCTTAAATGCCTGGAATCACAATATCTCCCAGTTTTGGCCAAGAGGTATACCTTCAATACTGAACCACAGCAGTTTACAACTCTACCTTAGCTTTTGTTTTCCTCTTCCACAGAGCCTTAAGAGCAAGAGTTGAGAGCTTATGTTCTTTGTAGGTCTCTCTCGAGCATGCGCACAGTCCTGGGAATATGTGTAGCCTTCTAGATTTCCAGAAGTATGTCAGAGCTTTGCAAATCTCTTACAGAGGTCTTGTTCCTCAGACTTCCCTCCCTAGCTTTTTAGATAGCCTATTTTTGGCCCCACTATTATCTATAGCCTCAGGCAGTAGAGACCAAAATGTTTATCTTTTAATGTTTTAGACAAATTCCCCCCAAATAGCAGCTTTAGGACTAAGCCAGTTCACAGGTGAAACAATGACTAGCCTTTTGAGTTAGTCTTCCAGGGGACCATTAAGAACAATAGTCTGACCTGAATCCTCCAGGATCAGGGAATAGGGACTGTTATTTTCAAAGCTATGTCTGAGCTGGGAAAAGGGGATGAGACTGACTGACATAAATTACAATTCTGCAAAGCTTTTTGTTTTTACTGAGATTCAGCTGTTGTCTCTGAATAAATTCTTCCTGGGTTGCTTCAGGACTTTGGTTAATTTCCAAAGTTCCAAAAAGTACATTCTCACAGTTTTGTCAGTTTTTCCATTGAGTTTATGAAGGAGCAGAACTTTGGAATTCCTTACTCTGCCATTTCTTGTTGATGTTACCTCTTTAATATCAGTTTTTAATATTTCACAAATTGCAACTGACCTAATCTAAGTCCGTATTTTTTTTACTAGAATTTTTTGAAATAGTTTTCTTGACTGATCTCTCTGGTCCCAATCACAACTGCCTCTAATGCAGCAATGGCATTCCTCATTCTGTAGGATGAAGTCTAAACCTCTCATCATGGCACAAAAAGCCTTGCTCCTGACTCCTCCCCACCGCCTGCAACAGGCTTCTGGGCCACAGTAACTTTACTCCTCTACCCTAGGTGTTTCTGAGAGGCTCTTGACCTCTCTTACTATGCTTGTGGAGTGTTACTGCCTGAATTTCATTTTGTCTCTTCTCCCCCACCACTCATGTCTCTTGTGGTACCTCTTACAGAAAAATTTCCACACCCACAGAATAGTTTAGAGATTCTTCCTCAGTGTCCAGACAGGCTCATACCTTGATAATGTCCTCACCTCATGGAATTTTTATAAGGATTAAATAAGTTTGCATATATAAATTGCATGTATAAAGAATTACATAAATGTTTGTTGTTATCATCACACTGAGTACTAATTGTTGGTTTCCTTGTCTGCCCACACCAGGCAGTGAGCAACGTGAGAAGAGACATTTTTATTTTTTCTATTCTCTGTACATAACACCATGTTTAGTACATACCTTTTCCATCCATTTTAAGACTTTTTTTAAACATATAAATAAATAAATCAGGATGTATCTTATAATTGATGAAGTCTTACAATTATTGTCAGCCAGATAGAAGACACATGACTGTCATTACTTTGACTTAAGAGAACTCAGTCATAGCTATCTGTCGGAGACCAGCTCTGCAGGATTCGTTGGACCTGAATAGGTGGTGTGGATTTGGTGAAAAGAAAGAGACAGACCACAGATGTCTAGTGCAAGTGTGGACAATGACCACAAGAATCTTGCTTTATTTATATTTTTTACTTAACATTTTACATGATGATTTATCTTTTAATCAAAACATTTTTTTATTTCATCTCTATAGAAAAAGAAAAATCAGAATGTTCCAAAGCACTTATGCTGTGATAAAAACACCCACTCATGCATCAATTGTTCACCCCAAAGCCTGTAGCTTGTGGCCAGGAAACTATACAATAGCAACATGCTTGGCTTTAAAACGTCAGACTTCTGGTCTAAATCACAATTCTTAACCTTTTAAACTTACACATTAACTTATATTTAAATTCCTATTAAATCTTACTTATACTTATATTTAACAATTTAATGTTTTATGTTTTATATTAATTATTCTAATTCTTACCCAAAATCATAATGTCTATAACATGATTTTATATAATGAAACTTAATTATAATGTTCTATTATATTTTGCACTACTATTAAAAATTATTACACTTTAAATTAATCTAAACAAAATCTATTAATATCAAAACCTTTTTATATATCTGTAGTATTTTACCTATCCAATCTCTATAGCAAAATTTTCTGTCTCCTTGCCGATTGACTATGGGAACAGTACAAGGAGCAAAGTGAAAAATTAAATGATCCTACTCAAGCTAACAAAAACACACTATATCATTCTCATTATTACTAAGGAAAGAACATGTTCTTGGTAAATCAAGTGGAACCGTGGGAATGGGGAAAAACAAAGAAATCTGTAACTGTAACTGGTTATGATCAAATAGTTGTCAACACCACTGCACTCAGACCCACCATCTCCCTGGGGGATGTGTATAGAAATCCAATATAATAACTTCATTCCACACGTACAAGAGCATGACCACAGCCACAATGGGTTAATGCACACATCACTAACAAGAAAGATTAAAAACAAAATTAAATTGAGCCAACCCATACTGAGAACATGCATCAAAAACACCTTTAATACTGACAATGCCTTTTAAATAAACCATTTAATTTTGATGAATTTTTAACATGTCCCTCGAGAAACCCCGGGGCCCTTGGAATCTTCCGAAGGACATGCTAGTATGACTTTGAGAAACTCCAGGGCCCTTGGAATCCCTCAAAGCCACACTAAGCCAAAAAGTTAGGCCTTTAATTCTGAAAAGCCTTGTCAAGCAAAGGTGAAACAAACAGGGAATCTCCATGCAGCTGTGTCACACAGGCAGGACCCCCTGCAGCCTAGATGAACAAAGGGTATCATTCCTCAGGCTCCCAAGCTGTTCCCTATAGCAGGATGGCTCTCGACAGCTATCCATGATTTACTTACTCATAATTGTTTTACAGATTGTTGCTACTAAGTGTGCTGAGTTTAATTGCTTTTAACCTCTTTTCAAAAGTGTTATAGCAAATTAATTTTGAAATAAAAAGTTACTGTATGTGCACTGCAATAGCAATAAGGCATAAAATTGATATTTATGAAGCAAATATTTGTCTTTTAAGAACTAGTCACAATTTTATTTGTATGTGTGTTGCCAAATAACCAACCATCAGGTACTTTATTAAACCTAAGAAAGGAGGATGATCATAACTAGTTGAAGCCATGTTATGTCTTGCTAGTGAAATACATAAAGAGGGGTTAATTATATAACTGAAATTCTCAGAATAGAAGGAAAAATTTCAAAGACAATGAAAAGCTGGTGTAATCAATTTTTGAAGGATTCTCATTAAGACATTGAATGTCAAATTTGTTAGAAACATTCTGCTATGCTGAACTCTTATTCACCTGCAGTTTGTTCCAGGATAATACAGTACAGTGCATACATTACGGTGTGATTTGCCAAGTTACATTTTTTTAAAGGAACATAAAACAGTGATGTGCTTTACAATGTCTCAGATTTAATGAAATACTATCATAGCTACACTGTAATTGTTTTTTGGATTAGTAAATGAAATGTCTTAAACTGTTTGAACATCTGCCTTCTCAACTGCAAGAATGCTGATGTTATGTATCTTACTAACTAGAAAGAATTAAATGCACACACTCATAATAAAAATAGTGCTTGTCATGTGGTAAGTGCTGAACGTCTTTGTTTCCTTTTTTCTGCCTATGTAGTAAGTCTTTGCAATGTAATCAGCCTGAATAGCATTCACTACTTTTCTCTCCAGTGGTGAATTATGGAATTATAGACCTATCTATCCAGTTTCAAAATGAATTCAAACTTAGCCAACATCAGAGAGAATCCCTAAATTAATAAGAGCTATTTTTTACAGACAAGAAATGGAAGATGCTTAATTCTTTTTTAATCACATAGAATTGTCTATCCTAGAAGTTCTTCAGAAGTGGGAATTCGTTTGGCTTTTTTTCAACTCTCTGGTGTGGTTGGGTAGAGTCATGACTGGGAGAGAGCACTCCTTGACTATTTTTACACATTTGTTTCTTTCTCAAAGTTAGGGTTGGTCTCAGTGTTGTTTGTTCCAAGTGCATAAGGAACTGACAGGAAAAGTGCCAACCATTCTTTCTGGAGCAGAGGACACTACTATGGAATGTTTATGTCCCCCCAAATTCATATGTTGAAATTTAAACCGCCAAATTTATGGTATTAGGGGGTGAGGCCTTTGGGAGTTTATTAGGTTATGGGGGCAGAGCCCTCATGAATTGGATTGTTGCCTTATAAAAGAGGCCCCAGAGAGCTCCCATGTCCCTTCTGCCATGTGAGGACACAGTGAGAAGATAGCTCTCTATAAACCAGTAAGCAGGTTCTCACCAGACACTGAACCTGCTGGTGCCTTGATCTTGGACTTCTCAGCCTCCAGAACTGTGAGAAATAAATTTCTGTTAGTTATAAGCCATCCAGACTATAGTAGTTTGTTACAACAACCCAAATAGAATAAGACAAAAACTATTTTTATTGTGTAGATAGGAAAGTAAATTAGGATTGCAGTAACAGTAATGATGTTAATCTAGAGGCAGTTTTTAGAGTGTCTATTTGTGTTACATGATTTCTTGAACAAGATAAGTAGAGTCATTGGCATTGGGAAAGTCATCTGAGGGTCATATAATACTAAAAGCAGGTTCAATAATCTTTTAAACTGCTCAGCACAATGCTGGACACATAACAAGAGCAACCATAATAACTAATCACTCACTGTTAAATCAAAGACATATATTTTACAAGAAAGGTGTTATTTCTACTATTCAGAATTTACTGCAGCTGCTTTAGCACTTAATTTTCAAAGTACTTTTGAATAACCTGTGAGATTGTTATGTTCCTACATAAAAGGATTTGTACCTTTTCTATATCAATGGTATAGAAAAGGTACAAATCTGATTTTCATCTTATTATGAAAATCACAGCACCGTTCTGCTTCTAATCAATAATTTCTAAATTTTTCCTTTTATGAACATTGCTGTGATGAATATCCTTGCAACACGAATTGAATTTACTTACAATTGTTCATTGTAGGATAAATGTTGATGGAGATTGGATGTGCTGTCCCCTCCAAAACTCATGTGGAAATTTTTTAAAATTTAATTTATTTTATTTTACTTCTCAAAATACAGTGTACTTAATTTTCATGCCCCTTCACCCATTCATGTGGAAATTTGATCTGCAATGTGGCAGTGTTGGAAACTGATTGAGTCATGGGGTCGGATCCCTCATGAATGGATTAAT
>NW_007736929.1:0-21741 GCF_000696425.1 Galeopterus variegatus
TCCCCGTGATTCTCCCTGAAAGGTGAGAAAGACAACATCACATCTTCCACAGCTGCGTGTTTCACAGACTAGGCCCATCCTAGGATAAATTCGGTGAAAGTAGTCACAATTTTGCAATAATTTTGTTCTTAAAATGAGTTCTTCCCTTGTCTGGTATTTGAAATACCAAAGAAAATTTAGTCAAGTATCTCAGGTACTCTGTACTGTAAATAATATATTGATACGTGCACCTAGAATATATTTGTACAGTCGCTGAATTTTACTTCAGCTGTGTTTGAATTACTGATGATAACTGGTCTTTTGGGAAAAAGAAAGCTTAGTCCACTTTTTCAAAGGATTGTTTCAACCCAAATGTTTTTGCTTGGAACTTGATGAGTTTGGTTTTCTTTTCAATGTCTCCTTGAGTGCAGAACCAGTGACATTTCTAGTCACATGAATATTCTTAGTTTATGCGTCCCAGTGGGGTCTTGCGAGGCATGGTTGTGTTCACAGCAGAATGGTTTTCTTTGCTAGTAAGTCTCATTCCTCGAGTGTCTTGGCTCTTGAGTCATTGAAGTGTCCACCCAACACCCCACGATGCAGGTGGGGAGCTAAATCTCCTTCTCACTTTGGAGGCTGCCTCTCTTATGTTAACCATTACCCAGCTCGGCATCATTTCCTGTATTTATAGACAATAGTCTTTCTCCCAGGCTGAATGCCATCATCCAATTCATTGTCAGGATGTTGGGGGCCCCGAGTCTTTCTGGGCACCCTTTCTTTACCCCCCTGAGCCTGGACTCCTGGTGGACACAGCTGGAAAGGAGTGCTGGGGAGACAGCATGGTCACTGGGTGCCTGTCTTGGAAAAGCTCTGTGACTTGGAGGCAGGGACTGCTGTGCTTCAGGAAGGCTCCTTTGAAATGCAAGGTGTGGGGACAGCAGGAGGGGAGTTGGCCCCAAAGTAATACTTACAAAATCTGGTAAGCTTGAGAAATTCTACTTGTCCCAATTGATCGGAAAATGGCCTGCTATCTGATAGATTGATTGCATGGTGCCTGTCACTAGGGTGACACCTGTTACTTCAGGAGACTGAGGAGGAAGGTAGATCTATGTGGTACTTACTTCTTCTGTCCCATGGCCAGGAACTAAGCCCCAACACAGCCCTGGTGCCCAGCTTCTTCTCTCAAAGTGCCTGCCTCTCCAGGTGTTCAGGAGGAAGTGAGAGGAGAACAGAGTTAATCCATCACCCTAGCCTGGGGACACCAGGTGTGAGTGCAGGTCTATGCGGGAGACGCAATGGGGGGACATCAAAGGTGTGTGCCCCCCAGGCCATTCCTTCTTCTCCCAAACATTCCAGGAGGCTTGACATTGTGTTTGCTGGTTCCTACCCACTGGTGGCTTTTAGCCTTCTGTACTTTATAACATTTTCTGGAGTTCATCTTTTACAGAAAAAGACCCCCTCCCTCCCTTACACCCAAGAGTTCACAGGTGATGGGTAGGATTTGAAAACTCACACCTGCATGGTAGACTTTCACCCCTGGGATCCCCTCCCCCAGATTTCATGTGAATTTTACCCCTCCTTATACTGAGGACCCAGAGAGGTGGGGGGCCTGGAGGAACCTAGAGGACGGTTCTCACATTTAGAGTATTTAAGTCCACAGCAAAGGAAGGTTCTACCTGCTACTCTTCATTTCTTATCCTATGAAATCTTGCTTTTTGTAATACTTGCAGAGAGGTTCATTGGAGGTAGAGAAAGAAAAGCAATTCTAAAAAAATCTTTAAAAATAACATCAGACTACCAGAGAAATACAGATGAATGCACTGGGAAGGAAACGTGAAAAGCCCTCCCACACGCTCATCACAGGCATTAAGTTTCAAAGAGGGGCTTTAAGATGAAAGTCACTTCACATTTCCTGCTGAATGGGTTTATTTTGTTTTCTCTTCCTCCTGTGTTCTATCTCTGGAATCTTTAAGGCCAAGAGGCTGTTCTTCTCACTAGAGCCTTCACTCAATTGCTAAGAGGTAGGTGGAATTAGAGGGGAGCCCTGCACACGCCTCCCAGCGGCCTCCACCGACCGCTCATTAGGCGATTGAGTCATTGAAGAGAAATGTGCATCTGAAAAGCTGCAGCTCAGCGGCTCAGAAGGGGGATGCAATTCTTTCTTCTCAACCATCTCTTTAAACTGCAAAGGTGATTAATCCATTTAACTCTTCCTAGCCCTCCCCACCCCCCCTTTTTTTGTAGAAAAGGAGAAACTAAAGCAGGAGAGCTTTTCAGGAATAGTCTTTGAACAAATAGAATAACAAACGCCTCTTTCTCAGAGGTGCCTTGTGAAGAGCGGGGTTTCAATAGCCAAAGGTCAAAACGTCTTCAGCAAGTGGTCCCGGGTGCACAGTGGTGACCTGGATTTAGGGACTCGCCTATCAGATCATGAGCCGGATTTGTAATCTGATGCCTTTTGATGTGTCCTCTCTTGGGCACACTTTTTGTCTCTGCTAAGTAAGGAGATGACATTTTGTGTTGTTTTCTCGCTGGGGCCTCCCCCGGGCCGCCTGTAGAGGTAGGAGCAGGGCCCTTGCCTATGGATGCTTCTCGGCTAATCTCTCTGAGCCTGCAAAGCCAATTCTGAGTCTTCATCTTTGGAAGGAGGGCCTTGGTCATAAGAAGAGGAGGAGGAGGAGGAGGAAGGGGGCATGAGAAAGAAGAAAACGGTGGTGTTTTTTAAGAGTAGGTTACATTATGAGAATAAGAACACCAGACATGTCGATGAGTCATGCAGAGTTTGGAAGCTCCAAGGTCTTACCAAGATCATAGTGACTAACAATTTGTAACAGGCTGAACAGAAGTGACTCCATTATGTTAAACTTCTAAATTAAAAAGCTTATTTTCTTCCTCCTGTAACATGAACCGCAGAGCTTGCAGCTGGACATGAGCATACAGTGATTCTTGTTCACATGATGCTAGAACATAATGACTTTTGCTCACACTGTACATAGAATAATTATAGAAGAAATTATTAACCCCGGTGGCCGTTCTTTACCAGATTCCTAACTAGATCTTTTTGAGGTTAACAGGAACTGAATCTGTGACTTGACTTCATGGAGGATAGTCAGCACGGATCAGCTCCTACCGGAGAAGTTCTTTGATGTTCATCTGCAATTGTATGATGATGCCTGCACGGCCCTGCTCTGATCACCATGAAGCAGTCCCCTACCCCCTGTCCCTATAAAAGCTTTTGGTAAACCTGGAAGAGGCGGAGATGGTCTTTGAGACATGAGTGCATCATTTGCCCAGGCTGCCAGCTTCTTGATTAAAGGCTATCTTTCCTTACACCGACCCTTGTTTCTCAATTATTGACTATTGAGTAGCAAGCAAACGGACCTTTGGGGTTTCAGTAACAATTTCATTGAAAAATATTTATGAAGGCACTAATGTCCTTGAAAGTGGTATGACTTATGTCACAGACTATGCAAGTAACTGCTGCAAAGTCACCTCCCACCAAGTAGGCAGTAACCTTCAGGGTCTCGGGACCTCGTTATTCAGCCCTCTTGCACCCCTCTTTCTATAGACAAAGCAGGTGCATTTGCTACCTAAGCAAGTGGCACGATGCAACAGTGTCAGCCTTGTCTAAGTCCAGCCTGAGTTCAGGTGCACGTGCTGTCCACCAATGCACTTTGTCCAGCGCCTGTGCGGTTCACGGTGGATGAGGTGCAGACTTAGCCCGTGACACCAAACAGGAGCAGGGGACAGGGCAGGGGAGTGGGTCCACAGGGCCCCAGTGCACAACTGCCTGTGTAGAACACACCCATGAACTGCACCCACAAACTCAGAACAGAAGCACTGATCTCAAGCGCAGAGGTCGTGTCGTTATGTTAACAGCTGCTCAGTTAAACTTTGCTCCCCGTGTTTACAAACAGCTGCTGGCCTCTCTTCTGGGCTGAGGGCCCTCATCACAATTACATGTTCAGTACTCATACACTGTGCCTGAGCAAGTTTTTAAGTAAGTGTGGCACACAGCCTCATCCATGCAGTGGGTGATTCACACAAAGTCAATTTTTACCCCACAGCCTTCACAGGCATCATGTGCACGTGGGAACTGTGTACACGGTCCTTGAGCGTATGTGTCCAAGTCCACATGGTCCTTTCAGACCCACAAGGTGAGATCCCCCTAGTGCAGCTTGTATCCTGGGGCCCCACAAAACACCTCTGCCACTTACACAGTCCAGTCGGACCTCTCTCGAGGAACCAGTCCTATTAGATGCTGCCTGGTGGCAGCAGTAACTGACATTTGCTGTATTTCTACTTTATTTTAATATATCAGTTCTGCCTTTTGAAACACAAAGTATTGAGAAGTTTGTAGAGGCAGAAACAATCTCTATGTGCAACAGAAAAGGAATGACTTAGGACGAGGGGCTCCACAGCTTCTAGAAGATGTTCACCAAGAAACAAGAACAGTCCCCACCTCTGATGACCTGCTGTGCTCTCCATGCCCACCCACCCTCCTACAGTGGCTCCTCACAAATGGCCATTGTGCGTTTTTCCCAACCTTCCCTTACCTTTCCCTTCCTCGCTTTCTGCCTTTCTTCCTCCTTCTTTCCTTCCTTTTTCTTTTTTCCTTCCTTCCTCCCCCCTTCCTTCCTCTCTCTTTCTTTGCCTTCCCCCAACCCTCCTTTGCCAATTAATTTTACTTCATTAAGTTTTTATTGTCTCCACCTTTCACCCATCATCCTGTGTCTTCTGCCATACGCTACTGTCTCTGTTTCACTTAAACTCATCAAAGCAGAGTTGGGTGGAGGTGCAGGCATGGCGGCACAACGCCGACATCATGATGAGACGCTTCTGCTTTCTCCACGCTTCTGCTCCATCCCCCTCATGCTGGACCACCTTCTCAGCATTTCCTCTATCTGTGCGTGCTAGGGGTGCCCGTGGAGCTGGCTGTCACTGGATAGTCTTAATTTTTAAAGCCTAGATTTAATTAATTCCTTTAATAATTAATTAATTTCTGCAGAAATCTATTCAACAATATAGAGAACCTCTCACCTCTCACGATCCAGTCAGGAGGTCTGTCCTAGAGATAAAGGCACCTCGCCCACCCTCGAGGGTCTGACAGTCCTTGGGAGGGTGGGGAAGGGCGGTGGTGGGCGTGGGGTGCAAGACGCAGGCCAACACAGCGTTTCCACTTGGCACAGGTGGGGCATAGGGTTGGCGTACATCTCCACGGAAGGGCATACCTGGGCTGCACCTGTTTGGTTAGGTAAAGCTAGTAGGAGCAGCAGGTAGATGATGCATCGCTGTTTGGAAAGTTTGGTTCGAATGCTGGAATTACTGCATTCTGTGAGATAAGGATAACAACTGTTGAGAACCGGGAAACATCAGGTACATGGTGCGTTTTCACTCGACTGTCCCTTTCTTTATAAGTTAGCTTTGTAAAGTGGAAGGCAGAGATCCGCTAAGTATGTTACGTTTAGAAGGATTCAACAGAGCAATATCCAAGGAAACACGGACGAGGCCCAGTTGCATACCTGTACTCTGAACTGCATCAGTGTCCCTGCCCCTTCAGAGGATTCAACAGTCATGTCTTTCAACGTTCACCTTGGCCCTTCTATTTTCACATTCAATCCAAGAGGAAAAAGAAACAGACACACAAAAAAATAAAACAAAAATCCTGGATGGGGAGGAACTCTGCTATGTTTCTACAACCAGAAGGTGATGCCCACAAGTAAGCTAGCTCTTTTTTTTCCATTTTTTAAAAAGTTAAGTTTAATTTTTAACATAATTACTGAGAAATCCATAGAAAAGTTTCTTCCTTTTTCCTGTTTGCTAGATAAAATCTGCATAAACTACTTTAACTTATTCATTAAGTTCCCTTCAACACTCAAATATACTTTTAACTCAATTGCCTCTAAGTTGAGTTTTCAAGTGTGATCCAAGACAGGATTTTAATATACCCCAAAGGTACATCACACACGTATATACATCACAGAAATCATAAATATTGAATGTGTTCTCCGCCTGCCCTAAGCACCAATTATGACAAATGTCACCCTCCCAACCAAAGGCTCATGTCAAAATGACCCATTTCATGGACACCTATTAACCTTGATAAAGTATTCTTCACTGGATGTCCATTTCCATGATTCCAGGTGGCCGCACCTGTGAGTTGACCCAGGACAGTCGGTTGATGCAGGGACCTCAGGTTCTTTTCCATAGAATGTGTTTGAAGTGAGAGTGGGTTAGCTGGTTGCCCACTACTCACTACCAGTGCATAACGGGAGCTGGTCTTGCAGTACCCAAGCAGCCATTATTTAAACACGTATTAGCAAACCGATACAACATTGTCTGTGACAGCCTCCTCTGCGAACGCTGTGTGTTTCTGAGTGTCTGTGGCTTTAGATGGTCAGACCACACCTTGCCTGGAAAGTTTCCTCTAAGCAGAGAGCTATGGTCAGGGCAGGAATCTGTTAACCCAAAGGAAGACCTCGGGCAGCCAGCAATCCTCGGGCTAGCAGGTAGGTACAGGACCTTAGAAATCAATCCCCAGGGCCTTCCTAAGGGCCCAGGATGGGCCCTCACTGGGCTGTCATGCTTGGTTTATTCAGGGCATAAAGAGTCTCTAACCACTTAGCCAACCTACACATCGTGAATCCCACCACCTCACCAATGGGATCTCTGTTCTAACACCAGTTTTGCTAACAAGGCATCCATTTCCCTAATGAAAATCCACTTTTCACACACATTGTGCTAAGTTTTGAGGCTTCGCCATTGACTCAAGAAAAAGTGGCTCCCCTGAAGTGGAACTTCCCCGTGAGGGCAGTGGCCAGCCCCGAGCGGGCATTCCTGTCAAGGGTGAGTGCCTGCTCCGCACTGTGCCGCACCACCTCATAGATGCTGAGGGGGGTTAATCAAGTTATAGCATCCCCACTTTCTCCCTAAGATGCTCATGTCAGGAAAGAAAGAAAGAATACATTAAACATATATACGTGTATATTTACACGCACACATTTTACGGACATCAGCAAGTGATGTAGGAGGAATTGGCAACTTGATTTCATACGGGATGAAAGATTCTGAGTTGAATAGTACTCTGGGGCCTGAACTGGCCTTTTCAATAGAGTCACTATGATGGCCCAGGCTCCTAGGAGGAGCAGGCAGGGCCTGAGCTCTGATGAGAGCAGTGGTTTTCTTTTGTCACACGCATTCAGGTAGGTGACGGGTAGTTAAGTCTCCACTGTGTCTCCGTGAACAATATGCTTGTCTTCAAGAGACACATTTTCTCAGTAGATCCAGGAGAACCGGAACCAGAGTCTCCACTTTCCACATGTGGGAAGATGGACTCCAAGTGGAGACCCCTCGGTTGATGCTTCCTCCTGAGCATGGGGACATCCGTCCTCTGCCCCAGAGCGCACAGGCCTGCTCCGCCCGAGGCCTGGAGGAACCCTAAGGCAGGAATGCTCTCGGTTTTCATCCCCTCACGCCCGCAGGACATGGCAAAGGCTCGGGGACTCGGAACAGGCTTCTTTTCTTCTGTATGGTACTGTCTTTCTGAAATCGCTCAAACTGTGGTGAAACATTGTGTCTGTGATGTGTGCACACAGAAGGAAGGGTGAAGGTGGTGGAAGGAGTGCTCAGCCCACACTTCCTCTTGGCCTGTGGGAGAAGAGCCTTTCCAGATTTGGGGGGACACCATTATGCGGGGAGACCCTTGTCTTTTGGAGACGACAATGAGTCAGACAACGTTGGGACAGCTATGGAGGCCACAGGCCAGGAAGACTGGGTCAGCTGATGTCCCTGGGATTGAAGGACACTGAGCAGCTCTCGCAGACCACCTCCTTTCCACCCCATCCAGCACAGTTGCAGAAAGGAAGAATACGGAAGACGTGTTGAGAGCTCAAGATCGACCAGGGTGGACCCCACAGTCCTTCTCTCCAGGGAGACATCAGCAGCTGCCCAGAGGCACAACAGCTCCTTTTTTCAAATCCCTGAGAGATAAAATACAACTGGCCAAGCTTGATGCTGGTGTCCCTGAACTTGAGTCAGTCATCTTTGGTCTGGGGCAGGTGGAGAGTGAGATCCTGGGTTCCAGGGGTTATTGATAGGTAGAAGCCAGTGGGTGCCATATGGCTGTAATTGTAGAGAGGAACTACAACCTCCTCACTGGGTAAACAGAGAGTCATTGGGGGTTATACAAACATTAATACTGATTACCCATCAGTATCAAAACCCCTGTTGAGGTTTAGGATAAACATAATTTGCTCTCAGAGCCTAAAGATAATTCTAACCACTTTGGGCCACTGGCAGATACTCAGCACAACACAAGATCCAGCTGGTTTTCTTGAGTGTGCTTGCTGTCCTGACTACCTGACCATATGGCTTGGAGATGTGTTGAAAAATACCAGATTTTGGTCTGTGTTTTGTATTTAACTATTCCCCTCCTTAACTGGATTGCTTATTCAGGGAATTAGTTTTTCTTCAAAGTCAGCTGAGAACTTTAGACAGGTAAGTGCTTGGTTTCTGACCAGCATCCTTCTGCAGTACGTTAACTAGACATGGCACTTTCTGGCTTTGAACAGTCTGTGGTTTCACATAAGAGATCTGCAATTTCTATATGGTGTGCAGTGTTCTATCCACATGGTAATGACTTGGCTCAGTGCTCTGTTGTACTGTGACTTTTGTGAAGTCACTCAGTGACAATAGAATCACAACTAAGTTAGCCTTTATCTTGATGTCCTGTAAGTATAAACACCTCCCTGGGGGAGAGAACATGTGCCAGTTCAACCCACACACGGCCAGGCAGTGACCAAAGCCTCTCCTATTCCTTCACCCAAGACTGATGCCTGGCAAGTCTTTATTTTTTTAAACGTTGGCCATTTTCTTTGGACATGGATTCTAAAACACATTTCAAATTCAAAAATATCACCTTGGGTGTGGGTGTATGTTGGGGGAAGCACGTCTCAGAAGTGATATGATGAAAACTATTGCAGAGTTAGTGTGATTCAATTTTGTCATTTGGATTATTGAATTATAAGTAATTTGTTCATTTGGATAAAAACATCAATGCGTAGATTTGCAGGACACAAATCTTCAGAATATGGCATGTCCCACTACTTCTGCTGTATTCCCCTCATTAGAAGTGAGTCACTGTGGGCCGGCCCGGTGGCACTCTGGAGAGTGCGCCACTTGGGAGCGCGGCGGCGCTCCCGCCAAGGGTTCGGATCCCATGTGGTGACCGGTTCCCGCTCACTGGCTGAGCGCGGCGCAGGCGCAACACTGAGGGTTGCGATCCCGTTGCTGGTCCCCGGTATGGGCGCGACACTGAGGGTTGCGATCCCGTTACCGGCCAGTAAAAAAGAAGTGAGTCACTGAAGCTAGCCCACACTCAGGAGGGTAGAAATTAACCTCCATCTCCTGAAAGGAGGTGTGCCAAGGAATGTAAGGACATGCATTAGAAGCAGCACATGTACATCACTTGGAATGGGATTACTGGTTCCCAGCATCTTATATGTTCATTTTTAACAGGGGCTCCCTAAGTTTGTCGAGGTGCCTGTGGTAGCTCACTCTTGCACAGCACTGCATTTGAGTCCAGGCAGCTCCACATCTTCCATACTTGCTAATGCCGGTCTTTTAATTTTAGCCATTCTACAAACCAATGCATTAAGAAAAAAAAAAAAAAAAAGACAATGGAAAAGAAATAGAGCTAGTGTGTCCTAAAGTTCCATTGAACATCAAGCTTAATAACGTGCAAATTAAATTATTCTAGGAGTTATCATTTTTCTTAGTTTCTGGGTGAGTTGAGCAATTATGTGACTTCTCTATGGCTGTACAACATGCCCCAGAGTCTGGACCTCAGACAGTTCTTGTGAGCCAACCAGAGCTCAGACACCAGAAGGAAAGTGCTCGGGGTTATGAGCTTCTGCAGACCAAGGGGCTGGGTGGGGAGGACATGGGGGCAGTCAGGGATCCCATAATGATCAGAGTATTGGGGGAAAGGGCACAGCATTTCATCAGAATTCTGTAATCCCACACAAATTAAGCTGGACACAGCTATAATCAAAGCAAATGCTTTGGCCATTAAATAAAAACACACATGCCTACATAGTTACAGACATTCCTTGGCTTACGTATTTGTTTGACAATTGTGCACACAAGGTGATGCCCAGAGGGGAAGTTCCTTTGCTCCAAGAAAGTTAGGATGTGAGCTCAGTTCCAGCGACTGGCATGAATACCACCGGCTAGTATCGATGCGAAATACGACATAAACATGGGACAGACAAAATCACGTCGCCTCTTATTGCCTGTCCATAGTTAGCCAGTGATTGCATACACATAGTCCACATTCGGCCCCACCTTGGAGAAAACATGCAGCACAGAGCACCCATTACAACGCCTGCACGGTTGCCCCTTCATGTCCGCATGCCATCTGCAGATAATTTCTTGTCAGCAAGATTCCAAAAAGAAAGTCCTTCTCTTAAGCCAAATGAAGGCAAATCAAACTGTTTGAAAATTGGTCATGATAATCCTTGTAGTATTGTGACTATTTTCCCTGTCCTCAGATACTGAACCACTCGTTTGTGTGTGTTTTGCTGTCTGTTGCCCGGTGTTGACACACCAAGCAGCAGATACATATTGAATTCCGATGAAATGGGACATAAGTGTCACATGGGTAAATGGTTACAAGGTTGTATACACCATTGCTGTGTCCTACCCATACTCATGCACACGCATTTTATATGCTTAATTAGATATTTACATACCACACGTTTTCATCATTTCTTTTGCACCGGTATCTTTAGAAATATCTTGTATCTATTCTGCTCTTTTCGCCAGTGAGGGAGAAAAGACATGTTCTTTAGTAAATAATTAGGGTGGGAGTATTTAGGTTGATTTGGTTGAGCTTAAAACAGTAAGTGTAGTTCTTGTCAGCCTGTGTTAATATTGATTAAGCAGAACAGCAGCTGGTGCACGGGGGCCCGGGGGCCCGGGGGACCGGCGACAGGGTGTGTGGCTTGCTGTGACTCTCCCACTGCTTGTGGACCTGACGTTGCCCACCTGATGAGCTCAGGGGGCTTTCAACTTACGCACATGATCAGCTGTCTGTTTTATTCAGCTTCAACGTTTCTGACACTTCGGTCTTCTCCCAGAATTTATTAGCCTCTTTTCTTCATCTTTTTCGTAGAATTCCAGCAGTTTTAATGGTGGATCATTTTTCATGAAAGCAGAGAACTTTTTTTTTTTTTTTTTTCGAATGAGCTTCTATTTTATTAGTCTGTCTGGAAGGGTTTTTAAGGGTACTCATTTACACTGCTGGAAAATTTACCATAAATTTTCATTAGAGAAGGCTTTCGGTTTCAGAACAGAAGTGGCCATCGGGCCTCAGTTTTGTGGTTCTGCCATGGCTTCAGTGAAGTCTCTCTGTACATCTGCAGAAGTTCTTGTTTTATTTTGTTTTGTTTTGGAAGGAAACTGCTTTTGTGTGATATTCCTGATAATATAATTCTCTGCAAGGAGATCAGCAACCCAGATATGATCCGTGGGAAACACATCCATAAGAGTCCATTTCATCTGGGAGGATTCGCAGGAACACAGCAGTGGGTGGGCGATTAGCGCTCAGGAGGAGCTGCCTCAATCGGGAGGCACCTCAGGGTCCTGGCTCTGCACCTGGAGGGAAGAGTGTCCAGAAGGAGGAGCCTCGTGGGTTTGGAATCAGTGGCCTGGGGGTGGGGGGAGCCCAAAGCTGTTCTCAATATCATCTAAGAGGCTGGGCACAATTCAGCTTCCCCTATGGGGTATTTCTGGGCATTTCACAGAGGTTTCCCTTTAAAACTTGACTTCTTTCTCTTGGGTGTGAACCACCTATGTGACGTGCTCCCAGGCCATCAGACTCACCTTCCCTTCAATGAACAGCCTCCTCTCGGGAATTGAAAGCTGCAGCTTAGACCTCCAGCAGCTCTCTCCCCCTCCCCAAGCCATTTTTGTGGTTCCTATGATTCGTGTCCTCCCACCAACAGCACCCCTCCTTATGCAAACTGTGAGCTCCTTTCTGCTCTTGGACACTGTCTCACCATGCTAAATCGAAGCACTTTAATTCATACAAACACACACATACACATATGGCATTATACTTTTTTCTGAAAGTAAAAAATAATACATGTCTATTACAGATAAATTGACAAATCAAAAATATTATAACATAGGCAAGAAATAAATGTATTTATGCATTAAAATTATACTTTGGTCACCCAGAACTTGTACTTTGCTCCCCTAATGTTTAATATATTATAATGTTCAATTTATAAGACACTCTGAGAGACAGAGCTGGATTAACCTGTGGAGGTAACCCTTATTTTTAAACACGGAACAGATATGTCATGCAGAGTAGAAAAGTCATAGCATAAACTATTGGAATAAACACTATCTACTAAAAAATTGCCCTGCAGAAGCTTAGGAACAGCTAGGGGAAAATGTGGTCACCTCTTCACCTCTCCAGGTATGCCTTTCAACATGTCTCTGACTTTAAAAGGCTCTTAAATAGGTGCTGAGGGTAGAGACGCTGGTGGAGATTCTGCATGACCAAGAAAAATAACCCCACAGTGCCTGTTTTGGACGGAAAAATCTGTAAATTTCCATTTACCTCAAATAACTATTAGAGACTAATCCCCCCACAGAGAATCTTAATTCAACTCTTGGAAGGATGTTTGAAAATAGAGATTTAATTTCAGGTTTATTTATGTATTTGTTTATTTTTGCAGAAAGTCTTGTTGCTCTTTTCTAAGGTGTGTGGGCCAAATAACTATTAGAGACTAATCCCCCCACAGAGAATCTTAATTCAACTCTTGGAAGGATGTTTAAAAATAGAGATTTAATTTCAGGTTTATTTATGTATTTGTTTATTTTTGCAGAAAGTCTTGTTGCTCTTTTCTAAGGTGTGTGGGCCAAGGGTCCAGTGCAACATTGATGCTTGGATGTACAGAGGGGTTGATACTTTTTCCCCTGCACCATAGGAGTTGTCACTAGGGCTGACCGAGGCAAGGACAGGCTAGTTCTGTCATACTGTTGCTGGCTCTGTGACCACACAGCCAAGAGCTCTGTTACTTTCCAAAAACGTAGAGCCCTTCACTTCCAACTAAAATTTATACGGTTAGCTAATTGCTCACACGTAAGAATGGTGAGCATGCAGTTTCCTCTCACTGTAATTTGAAATCTCGCAATTATGGTCTCTGCTCATCCGCTGGAGAACTGAAGGTATTGGCACGCTCCAGGCGTGGGGGAGGGGCCCACGTAGAGGGGTACGATATTGGCACAATGCTCCATTTTGTACTCAAAACAATTTTTGCTGGCTTTGGCTTTTTGATTTAATGAAAGACTAATAATTCCAGAAATTCAAATTTAAGCACAATTCTTTTATTTTTAACCACCAGGGGTAAAGTAACAATAATCACTCATTCTACTTTAAAAATGTAGAATTCAACTAAATTAAGTTCACAGACTTTTTCTTGGACTTATTTTAATTTGGCTTTAATGTTATAAGTCTCAATCTTGAAACATTTATATCTCTGGTTTCAGTTAAACCAATAAAGTATTACTATATTAATAATTGCTACCCACTTTATTAAGTACTACAGACATCAAATCCTTTATATTCAAGAAGAGAAAGCCCTCCAGCTCTAAATACTTTTGGCAAATAAGTCCTTGAGATATAATTGAGTATAACATAAG
Organism: Galeopterus variegatus; assembly: GCF_000696425.1. Classification (NCBI taxonomy): domain Eukaryota; kingdom Metazoa; phylum Chordata; class Mammalia; order Dermoptera; family Cynocephalidae; genus Galeopterus; species Galeopterus variegatus. The sequence continues at coordinate 13,693 of NW_007736929.1, forward strand.
GTCTGATTTAAAACATGAATTAAAATTAAGGGCACCACTACTATTTGCAAATCGTTAAAGGGCTGACTTGGAAGATAATTCTTGTGATGACATTTAAGTAGGGACTCATAGGAATTCAAAGTCTCATGTTGGAGGTGAGCTCCAAATTCTTCGTGCAGATGGCTAGGACCTTCAATATCATTGAGCTATTTAATATAAACTTGAAATTTCCAAGATAACAAACATAGAGTATGAAGGAAATGGCACACTCCATTAAAACAATTCATGAGCTGCCTGCAGAGAGAGAGTAACTTAGTGGAAAATGCCCAAGTGTTAGATGTTCTCGGAGTCCTTGTGAGTACCTGCCTTCTCACCCAATAATAATGAAGGAAATGGCACACTCCATTAAAACAATTCATGAGCTGCCTGCAGAGAGAGAGTAACTCAGTGGAAAATGCCCAAGTGTTAGATGTTCTCGGAGTCCTTGTGAGTACCTGCCTTCTCACCCAATAATCCCCAGATTGAAATCAATGCTGTGACTGGAACTGACAAAAGGCACAAGGAAGGCAGACTTCTGGAGGATACGAGCCTGTGTCATCTCCATTTTCCCAGCACATGCTAGCATGATTCAAGGAAGGTTTGCTGAACGGATTCTAAGGCTAAGGGCTAGGTGATATTAAGGTGATCAAGGTACAGCTCCTGTCCTGGAAGAAATTTCGAGGAGGGAAAATTTGACACTTACTTAAATGGCTCTCATGCAAGACAGACTACAGTTATTGCCAAAAGTAATATGTGAATAAAATATTGGAGATATGAATTATTTGCTTATGGAAGAAGCATTTAATGAATGCAAACTAATAATAGTGTACTTATTCGTGAATATAACACTTTTGTATCACGTTTTTTCAGTCTATTACATTTAGATAGGTGATTTAAAACATTTGTGTGTTTTGGGTTTTTTTTGAATCGTGTTTTTTTCTTTTCCATTTTATCCTCCATAGGTTTATTTTTTTTCAAAATTACAGAATTAGAAAAGAAATCTTGAGATACTCTAGACCATTTTCTCACAAAATTACAGAAAGGGAAACTCATTCTTAGAGATATTCAGTAAGCTGTACAAAACCATGCAGTCTTAAATGCAAAAACAAAAAAAAAAAAGAAAAGAAAAGAAAAGAAAGAAAAAAGAAAAAGAAAAAGAAGTACTGGCCCATATATATATCCAGGGATGGAAGCTAATTCAGCGCTGCCCCAGGATCTTGGATGGTACCAGTATGAACTTCTGTCCTCTCTCCATTTCTCTTTCCATTTTTCACCTGTGTATATTCATCCCATCATTTTGTATCATAAATTGGCTTTTCTCAGTGTAGCCAGAAACACTCTTTTGCCCTGCTCATTGACGTGGATGAAAAGGGTGGCTTTTCCTCTGAGTCTCCCCTATCAGTCCCAGTGGTGACCTCAGAGGACCCTGCTGGTCACATGCAACACGCCTGGCTCAGTCCTTGTGCCAGAGTGATGGTGGGTTATTGTTACAATTGTTCCAAGACCGGGTCGCCCACGTAAGTGGGCAGGGGTGGGAAGGAGGAGCACGTAGCTGACACGCGTTCAACCACAGGGACAGGGCGGAGTATTTCCCTCAGGAAGGCCACCAAATGAAGCCGCCTGCATCCACGCCCTGCAGCAGGTCCGAGGGGGCCAGCTGGGTGGCCACTGTGTGTGTTGCGACCTGTTGCTCTTCTGCCAAAGCACTTCACCTTCCGGACATTAGGGTCTAAAGGCGGGCACAGTGCTAATGTTCTGCAGACAGAAGTCCTAAAGAATCAGAGCTTGAGAGCAAGAAAAGGACTTTGAGATCACCAATACCCAGAGAAATCCTTTTTAAAAAAAAAAAAATTCTGTTCTGCATTTGCATATCCAGACAGACTGTGAATTAAATAGCATCTGATCACAGGGACACTGACAACATGGCCAAACCTTCCGGCCTTGTCCCCAACGCCCGAGTCTGCCTGTCTCTGCAACCTGATTCCAGCAACCTCCAACTTTGAATACCCCCTTCCCATTGCCACCTCTGAGCCCAGGCAGAGGGAGAAAAGGTGGCCACCGTGCCCTCCTTCTGCAAATTATAGGGTTTAAAAATGCAGACACTTATCAAATTTGAGCAGGAAATGCATTTCATCATCTCTCTTGGCACCACGACAGCCAGGCCCTGGTCCCAGGTTGTACAAATTTGTCCGTGAGGATGGGGGCTCTGAGCTTAGGCTGAAACTTAACAGAACTCATCAAACACTTTGAGATCACACTGAATGCATTTATACCAGGAACTGTCCATTCATCTTCCTTATTCCTATTTTATTTCATCAAAGATTGCTCTCCTCATGTGGGGTCCTAAAGAGGGAAGCCTGTAGAAGGAAAGTATCTCAGAAATAATGGGCTACTCCTTATGCACAACCCTCTGTCTCTCACCCCTTTCTCCCCCCACCCACAACTCACCACTTGACATAAAAACATTTATAAGGCATGATGCTTCCAAAAAGAGCTGTATGTGGCGGTGCCTGACTAGCTTGCTCTGTATAATTGAATCACAGAGACACACTAAGCAGCACTCACTAATCATTTTTGTTTAAAGAATATGGTATCTTGTCTCTAGACATTTTAAACCAGACTGGAGCCATCACCAAAATTTCTGAGAACATCACCTTTGCCCAGGTGTATGGTACCAACATTCCTAGAAGTCAAAATTCCCCACTCCTCCAACCTATACATGCAGAGGCTGGGTGACTCATGCCCAAGGTAAGCAAGACGGGGAAATGAGCCTTTTAATTAGCTTGAAACAATATATATTTATTCTAAAATCCAAAAAAAGTTTAAAATCGAGGTGTTGGCAGGGTTGTGTTCCTTCTAAAGGTTCCAGCAGGGAATCTGCTTCCTTACTTTTTCCAACTGGTGGAGGCTACCTGTGTTCCTCGGCTGATGGTCCCCTCTGTCCCCTCTCTCACATCATTCCAGCTTCTTGCTTTCGTTGTCATGTTTCCACTTCTGCTGCCAAATCTCCCTCTTCTTCCCTTTTATAAGAATCCTTGTGATTACACTTGAGGCCAACTTGAATAATTCAGGATAATCTTCCTATCTCAAGACCCTTAACTTAATCACATCTGAGAAGTCCCTCNTGAATTAAATAGCATCTGATCACAGGGACACTGACAACATGGCCAAACCTTCCGGCCTTGTCCCCAACGCCCGAGTCTGCCTGTCTCTGCAACCTGATTCCAGCAACCTCCAACTTTGAATACCCCCTTCCCATTGCCACCTCTGAGCCCAGGCAGAGGGAGAAAAGGTGGCCACCGTGCCCTCCTTCTGCAAATTATAGGGTTTAAAAATGCAGACACTTATCAAATTTGAGCAGGAAATGCATTTCATCATCTCTCTTGGCACCACGACAGCCAGGCCCTGGTCCCAGGTTGTACAAATTTGTCCGTGAGGATGGGGGCTCTGAGCTTAGGCTGAAACTTAACAGAACTCATCAAACACTTTGAGATCACACTGAATGCATTTATACCAGGAACTGTCCATTCATCTTCCTTATTCCTATTTTATTTCATCAAAGATTGCTCTCCTCATGTGGGGTCCTAAAGAGGGAAGCCTGTAGAAGGAAAGTATCTCAGAAATAATGGGCTACTCCTTATGCACAACCCTCTGTCTCTCACCCCTTTCTCCCCCCACCCACAACTCACCACTTGACATAAAAACATTTATAAGGCATGATGCTTCCAAAAAGAGCTGTATGTGGCGGTGCCTGACTAGCTTGCTCTGTATAATTGAATCACAGAGACACACTAAGCAGCACTCACTAATCATTTTTGTTTAAAGAATATGGTATCTTGTCTCTAGACATTTTAAACCAGACTGGAGCCATCACCAAAATTTCTGAGAACATCACCTTTGCCCAGGTGTATGGTACCAACATTCCTAGAAGTCAAAATTCCCCACTCCTCCAACCTATACATGCAGAGGCTGGGTGACTCATGCCCAAGGTAAGCAAGACGGGGAAATGAGCCTTTTAATTAGCTTGAAACAATATATATTTATTCTAAAATCCAAAAAAGTTTAAAATCGAGGTGTTGGCAGGGTTGTGTTCCTTCTAAAGGTTCCAGCAGGGAATCTGCTTCCTTACTTTTTCCAACTGCTGGAGGCTACCTGTGTTCCTCGGCTGATGGTCCCCTCTGTCCCCTCTCTCACATCATTCCAGCTTCTTGCTTTCGTTGTCATATTTCCACTTCTGCTGCCAAATCTCCCTCTTCTTCCCTTTTATAAGAATCCTTGTGATTACACTTGAGGCCAACTTGAGTAATTCAGGATAATCTTCCTATCTCAAGACCCTTAACTTAATCACATCTGAGAAGTCCCTCTCACTGTATTGGATGACATATTCACAAGTTCCAGGGATTAGGCCATGTACACGTTTGGTGGTCATTATTCAGCTTACCACACTCGGCTTAATTACATTCTCAATGAAGTGTGTCATGATCAGATGAAGCACAGAACAAAACACTGGCATTGGGTAGATCTTTGGAAGAAATGGGCTGTTACTGTGTTGTGACATTACCCAGGTATAGTTAGTCCTGGCGAAGGGCCCCTTGTGGCAAGAATTGACCAGACTTGGAGATGAGGGTCCGCGATGGGTGACTAATAGAGGGCGGGCCAAGCAGGAGGTCAGATAAGCTAGAAATCCTGTCCCCAGAAGATGCGCCCAGAGTCTGCAGTGTGCTGGGAGAAGAAGCACAGGCCACACACGGTCATCTGGATGTCCTGGCCCAAGCCTGGTCATGGACGGCTGGGGATCTGGGGCCTTGAGTGGACAGGACAGTGCTGGGGATTGGTGACACACCAGGCAGGACTGGCCATGGTCAGAGCAGCAGCCACAATCCCAGGTAGCCCATTTGGGCACTGGAGTCAGGAGCAAGAACCTGGGAGCTGCCATGGCTGAGGTGGGCATGCAGGAGCCAAAGAAGAGAAAGGAGAGGTCGGCCACTGCTCCAGGTCAGCAGTTCAGAGTCCAGGGTGACACAGAACATAGGTGGAGCCAGGCAGAGCCAGGCCTGGCATCTGTCCCTGAAGAACACTCAAGTCCCACATCTGTACAGGAACGGGGTTTTGCTAGAGGGCAAACCCACCTGCATTCTTTGGTGGACAATTTAGTCCCACTCTCCACTGTGAAGGTCTGTTTCCACTGCATCCTGCATGGGCACCATACCTTGTCTTCTCCTCCTGCCTTCTTCTCTCACACTCTGCCTTTACCTGAAAGCCATCTCGGGGAGTGGGTATGATCCATCTGTCGCTCTGACGGGGATGTGGAGTGGCTGGGGCACGTTAGGAGAAGCTGTGGCTTCCGTGGTGAGGCAGGAAGGACCTTGGTCTCCCTGCCGTCTGCAGACAACTCGGTCCTGAAACAAGCTTCACGTGTTCCATAACACTTAAGACCGTGTCTCCAGCTAACAAAAGCTGAAAGCTTAAATACCCTCTACGGGTTGGTGGAAGCGGCTGTGCTTATAGGAACAACATATGGAAAACATTGCTGAAAGGAAAGAAAAAGCACAATGGCCACGCAGTCTCAACAACGCAGTCTTCCAATTTCGGTGTAGTGGACACCTCCTCACGAGGCTGTGGTCACTCACAGCCAGTCACACCCACAAATGCATTTGTCACTCTCCAGAAAGGTCCGGCGCACCCTACCCCTCTGCATGCAGCCCTTTTATCCAAATCTTGCCCTCTGCCTTCTAAAATCCCAACCTCTGCTGGCTGGAACAGTTACAAGATTTACTATTATTTTCAATTTTTTTTTAATCCTAATTTCATGTCCTTCTTGAAATGCCCTCTCAAAAATAATAATGCAGCCCTTTTATCCAAATCTTGCCCTCTGCCTTCTAAAATCCCAACCTCTGCTGGCTGGAATAGTTACAAGATTTACTATTATTTTCAATTTTTTTTAATCCTAATTTCATGTCCTTCTTGAAATGCCCTCTCAAAAATAATAATAAAAAAAAAGATGCTGTTTCCTGGACACGAAACCATTTGGGGTGATGTACAAGTGTTCACGGGGGCATTTATTTACCCTGCAGCAGGAATTCCATTGCGATTCTGTGCAGAGCTTTGGCACCCCCGCCTGCCCCACAAGCCCAGGCAGGTGGTGGCAGCTCTGGATATTCTGTTTACAAATCATTAATGAAGTGATTGTGGCCCTTTTCACTTGCTCACACTTTTGAACTGTGTGGAGTGACACATTCCTAAATGGGGGAGAGCAGAGAGAAGCCCACAACAGCCTTATTATGGGGCCGGGGTTTATATTAACCCGATCAGTGAAGGGTGGGCGGGAAGGCCGGCCCGGGGCACTGGGAAAGGCAGCGCGGCCGGAGTTGCTAGGCGTGCAGCGCTGGCCTGCACCGTGTGCCCTGGGCGCTGGGGCCGCGCTTTCTTCCTGTACAATGAAAGGCTCTTTGAAAGCCCAGCTTTCTTAGCAGCACAAGCAGTGGAAGTCACCGCATTCTCTGAATGAAATAAATGTCTCTTTTTAATTCCTGTAAGGTTTGTGTAAATTCCCCCTGTACAGCACCATTAGGATTCTGCAAAGGGACGCATACATTAGACTATACTGTACCCTTTTGTACTGCGCGCATCGGCTCTCCCCTGCCCTGGTACAGAGTTTAAAAGCTTCAGTAAAGTGGGGGGCTCCTGCTGGGGAAACAAGGGGGACTGTTGCTGAAGCCAGCTTTGTGTGAAGGAGCCTCATTTGAATAAACAGCATGTTGTCACTGGGGAGGCAGATGCTCAGGCCTTCCACTCCAGCAGAGAGGGAGCGGGGAACAGAGAATTTCATTCATTTTGTCCTTTCATTAAACTAAAACATTTTGTGGACTACCAAATTTCCCCAACTACACAGAACTGGGACCCACGGGAAAGGGCTTGCTATGTGATTCTTAGAAGTGTCAATACCTGGGTAAGATATTCAGTGGCTTCCCTCCCTTTCCACACTTGCTTGCTCCACGGTTCTGTTGTGGAATAAGCCCTGAACTCGCACATACGCATGAACTTCCTAGGAAGTCGCCAAGGAACATGGGAGGGCTTTATGGTGGGGTTCGAGTCGTTTTCACATTGTATATTCAGCTGCAAGGATGTAAATTAAACACCGCATCAGGGGCTGAACAAGTGGTCAGGGGAGATTTAAGACTGTACATAAATTGTCAGACTTTAAAGCTTCATTTCAAGTCGTATTATGTTCTCTCTTTTAGGTTGGCAGATATTTTCTTTGCTAATGTTAAGAAGGTTTGCATCTTACCCTCACGTCCTCAAGAGATTTCAAATATAACTAAATTCCCTTGATTTGGAGGGAAGGGAGAGACAGGAAGCCAACCTCCACACATTCAGATAATTCTTCATTTATAGGAAGTTGCCCAGATTCCTGGGCGGAGGGAGTGAGGTCCCTCTGCTTACCGCTGTCCCGTGCTGCTGTGGTAGAACCACACCAGCAGCGTCTCTGAAACTGGAAAGAGGTCAATTCATGAATCACATAGTATGTTATGTATTGAGGTGTATTCAAATAGGTTAATGTTAATGTTAATGGGGGCTTCTGGGAAGCAAAAGTATTAAGTAAAATATTGTTAAGCATGAATTTATACTTCCCTGGCAAATTTTTAGAGCCAAATTTACATTCCTTTTTAATATACAAAAAGGATTCCTTTGAGTACAATTTTTAAAGACTTTGCAAGGTTTGGATGGATAAAAATAGAAAATGCATTGAAGATTCACGAGAATTCTCAGAATCCTGTCCTTCCTTCAAAAAAAAAAAAAAAGATATGAAAACATTCAAGAAAAAAACAATGAAAAGGCACTACATCAGCTTTACAATTATGCAGGAAATGCATCATTTTTTATACATAGAAGACAGTGCTCTTTACTAGCCAGTTCAAATTTATTTTGCAAGTAAGAAGTGTAAAAGTTACCTTAAACATATAATCTTTACGATGTCCTACCCATACTCATGCACACGCATTTTATATGCTTAATTAGATATTTACATAC
>NW_007736929.1:22741-45118 GCF_000696425.1 Galeopterus variegatus
AAAAAAAAAAAAGATATGAAAACATTCAAGAAAAAAACAATGAAAAGGCACTACATCAGCTTTACAATTATGCAGGAAATGCATCATTTTTTATACATAGAAGACAGTGCTCTTTACTAGCCAGTTCAAATTTATTTTGCAAGTAAGAAGTGTAAAAGTTACCTTAAACATATAATCTTTATACATAAAATCTAACTAATCACAAAAATATACCACAAAGCTAGCTTTCTGCACCTCCTTAAAGTGATCACACATATACTTTATACATATAGATCAAGTCTTATTTAATTATAATGTTAAATATATTAAATTCCTTTTGCAAATGTGTCTATTCTGATTTGTATGCATGTCTATTTTTCTCTACTAGTATCATCATGAACTTGTGGTATTGATGGAATCCTGTGTTAAGTTCTTCCTATTTCATTAAAAGTAGCATCAAAATGAAACTTTACCATATAATATAGAGAACAAATGTTGCTGTGGCACACATTTCTCAGAGGATTTAAATACCTTGTAATGTATTACCTGAATCAAACGCTCTATGTAATTTACCAGTGGCCGTGTTCTCCCAGCATGTGAGTTAATACCTGGGTATAAGGTCATGCCTGTGTACACTCTGCAAAACAAACCACAGTACAGTAAACACAGTCCGTAATGTTCCCTGCTGTCAGTCTGCACAATTAATATAGATGCTGCAGCCACGTCCATCAAGCGCTGGCCCACATCAATCAAGGAGGCCGCATGTAACCTTCGAGGGTGTCGGGGCTGGCCCCTGCCTGCTGTCCTCCCAGGGGTTGGGTCTTCTGTCCCGAGAGAGTCAACCTCAATAAACGACTCGTTGATTAAACAAACAAACAGACAGAAACATGCAGTTTTCATTATTTCATGTAGAACTGACTATGGTCTGAAGGATTTTCATGTAATAACAATGGCAGGCTTTTTTTTTTTCTTTTTCCACCCTTCTTTTCTTCCCGTCTTCGTTCCTTTGGCAAATAATTTTGAATGCATCGAATGTGCGCTAATGTGAACAGATACAAACTGTACTCTGAGAATACAGACGTGGATGGATGGGCTCACGTAGCAGGCTGGATACAGCATTTACTTTCACTCCTTCCCCTCCTCACTAACATATAAAAAAGTATAAATTCAAGAAGATGGAGGATAAAGTCGACGAAATGCTGGCAATTGGAAAGGGAATGGATGAGAAGTTGAAGGACCAGGGGCCACAGTTCCGTGCCCAGGAGTGCAGCAGCCGTCGTGGCCCCCAGGCAGCAGGAGGCAGAAGGCAGCCATGGGGCCCCTGCTGAAGGTGTCCAGGAAGCTGCACGCTGACCACGGGGGCCTGTGGCCTCTTTCCCGTCACTTCCCCCAGGCCAGATTTCCTTCCCTAGAAGATACTGAAGAGCCTGTCTGAGGAAATAGTTTGAAATAGGCACACGCAGACACTGGCATCTGGATATTCCCAGTGAAACATCCACTCCCCTCTCCATCACCCCCCAGAAAGGTCCCTGTCCCTGTCAGCCGGTTGCATTTGCCCTACAGAGCGTGGAAAGACATTCTCATGTCCCTCCCCTAAATATGAATGGAGAGCCAAGAAGCTCCAGAGATACGAGGAAAGCCAGAGACCAGAATAAATTAGAGACAGAGGAACGTGAAGTAAACAGCCCCAGAGCAGAGTGCAGAAGAAGCCTCAGAGGAGGCTTGCACCTGCAAACCAAGAACCAGATGGCATAAAAATAAACATTTAAGAAGCAAGAAAAAGTTCTGGGAAATCAATATATGTGACATTTAAATATGTTCATATGTAAATTATAAATCATTAATATATATGTCTATGTTGATATATAACATATAAATTATATATGTATAAATATATATATATATATATGAATGTAAAAATTTAGAAATATATATAGGATTAAAAAACAAAATCGAGGAAACCTTGCGTATGGTAGACTAAAAGACAAAGAGATGGAAAATGGGGGGAAAAAGGATGAGAAAATTAGAGGGTCAATCCATGAGTGTTGCCATCTGACTAATAAAGGGCAGAACAGAGAAATGAAGAGCAGAAAATAACAAAATTGAGTAAACTGCAGGGTAACCTTGGACTTCACATTTGAAGCTTGCATTGATCACACAACACAGTGAATGATTAGAAAACAGACAGACAAAACAAACAAACAAGAAAGACACCAAAACAGCAACGATAACTTAGGACACACGTGTTGTAAAATTTTAGAATGCTAGGAGTAAGGAGAAGATTCTAGAATATTCCAGGAGTGGGGGAAATGATTAGGAAGGATCCGGATGCATCAAAAAGAAGCATGAGCCAGGAGAGGCTGAGAAAAAGGCTGACTTATCTAGAATTCTGTGTCCGGCTCTACCTGTAGTCAGAGTGAAGGAAAAACAGACTCTTCAGACATTCGAGACCTCAGCATGTCACAGGCACTCCTGTACCCAAGCTTCATGGAGGACGTGCTCTGTAAGGGCAAGTGTGGAAATCAAGAAGGTGGAAGACCAGGATCCAGTGTGGCACTCCCCAAGTCCCAGCGTGATGCATGGACAGGCCCAGAAGACAGTCTGAGCTGGAGCAGGAGATCTGAGGGTTCCAGGGGGAAGTTACAAAGGAGAAAAAATGGAAAAATGGGACTATTTTTTTTAATCTTGAAAAATTGTTACATAGAAAATAAAGCAAATGGTAAAAAGTGTAACAGATATTTCGAATAAAAGCAGAAAAAGTTGTGTAAGAAAGGCACTATAACTTTAGTATATTATATGCCTCAGATAGTAAGAAAATGCATAGTAAGACAAGCACCAAATGCTGATTTAACCAAAATTTGAAATCCACTTACACTGGAGATATATATTAGAAGGAATGTGGGGTGAGGAATGGAGGTGCGTGTGGTATAAATGAAATAAATTTTAAACTTTCATAGAGGACATTAACAGATAAGGTACAAAACAGACAAGTTAAATAGTAGAAATTTATGATACATGTCACAAAGAAAAAAAAAGAAAATATTAAAGTGACTGTTAAAGTTTTAATCAGAGGTGGGAAAAGTGGGAAGAAAAATGCCTTAGGTAATAAGTCTTATTAAACTATTGGACTTTGTAACCTATGTGCACATATTATTTTGATAAAAATGAAGTTATAAATTATAAGAATAAAGATCAAAGACTCAGTCTTCGAGGAATTTTGAGTTTTGAGGGAATAGTCCACACAAGACCACCCTTACTTCTGACAGTGACTGCAAGTTCCGGGGTCTCCAAGGCCACCTTCAGTTTTGATAACTCACTAGAAAGACTCACAGAACTCACTGAAAGTTGTCAGACTCATGGATAGGGTTTATCGCAGGGAAAGGATACAGGTTAAAATCAGCCAAGGGCAGAAGCACATGGGTGGAGTCTAGAGGGTTCCAGACACAGGCGTACCACTTGTCATGTCCCTGTGGAGTCAGGATGAGTTACCTTCCTGGAACTGACGTGTGACAATATGCGTGAATACCGCCAACCAGGGAAGCTGACCTGAACTCAGTGTTTGGAATTAAGGCTCCAATATATAGGCTGATTGATTGACTGACTGCCCAGTGGGTGATCTCAGCCTCAGTGTCCAGCTTCACCAGCTGTGACCCAAAGCCCTCATACCAAATCACGTTCACAGTCTTTCTATCACGGCCAGTCCCCACCTTAACATCCTAAACAAAGACAGTGACACTCCTACCAGGCATCTTAGAGATCACTGTCCAGAAGTCAAGGGCAAAGGCAGATTTCTTTCTGGGAAAGTTTAAATTTTACTTCACAGATTGTAACTGGCATTGCCATTAAGTTGTGTAATTCTCAGCCCTCTGAAAAGGATCTCTGATCTTCTTTTTATTACAGTCCCACTGCATTATAGTTGGCATAACCAGATCTGTAGAAGGTTCAACTGAACTCCCATGGGAACATATTAGAAGTTACTCTTACAAAAAGTTCATGGAAAATAAAATTGAAAGAGACTGTTAATCTTGCCATTAACTTTTTGAAGTACCTTTGTACTCTGCTAGCATTCCTAGGTTTTTTTTTTCTTTTTTCCATGGGGTTTGAATAACATTTATTCAGTATATGCTAGATCCCAAGCACTTTTACAACGACCCTAAGTCTACATACTGGCTTTCCTATCTTACAGATAACTAAACTGAGCCCCAAGACTTTAGAGAAGCTGTGTGCGATTCCTCAACAGGCAGAGATTTGACTGAGATCTGTCTGGGCAAAAGTCGGGATGCACCCACTTTTCCAGACTGCTTACACAGATCTGGTCTGGACATGCATTCAGGTGAGATGACAGATAAGTCATCCAAGAAGGCAGGGCCAGGGTGTTGTGTTCTAGTCAATTCAACTGGCTGAGACTTCCTTATTTTTAGGACAAGTTATAATGCTGACCTGTGGAGTTATCTCATTTTTTATTATGACTCATGGGGATGAAAAGAAAGTTGATAAATTTTGTTAACTTTAAAGTGATGGGCCGGCTCATGGCTCACTCGGGAGAGTGCGGTGCTGAAGACTCCAAGGCCACGAGTTCAGGTGCCTATGGAAGGACGGCCAGTTGGCTCACCAGGTGAGCGTGGTGCTGACAACACCAAGTCAAGGGTGAAGATCCCCTTACCGCCGGTCATCTTTAAAAAAATAAATAAATAAAAATAAAGTGACAAAATACACACATATATATGTACACACACACACACACACACACACACACACACACGCAGAGCCTGATTTACAAGCTAGTTTGTTCATTATCATTCCATTCAGGGTTTTTCCTTCTAGTTTCACTTAAATTTAATTTGACTGAATTTAGGGAAAGGTAATTATTCATGAAAATCATTAAATGAGCATCTATAATTGTTAGAAGCAATTCAAAGTAAGACCTACCTCGGTGGAATGAAGCCCTTCATCAAACCTCCCCTCCTGCTTCTACGGCCCGACGGCATTTGTACATTACTAATGCTCCAATAGATGCTGAATCTTGGTAGTTTTTGTGGTTGTCGTCGTTTGTTTTTAGGAATTGTGGGGTTTCCTACTTAATGTGAACGCAGCTCATATTTTCATAAAAGGTCTCAGTTTTGTTTAAAATTTAGACATATCCTGGGTCCCCGTCAGAGAACACAGGAGCAGGGAAGGAGCCCTGAAGCTGGCTGCACGCCGGTTCTGGTTTTCCTCTCGCTGTGCCCGGTTAGTTCTCGGCTCCTCTGGCGACTCTGTCCTGCCAGCACAGGCCATCCCCCTCTCCCGACAACCGGCCCTGACGCCTGGGAACCAGCCCCTCCTGCTGTGAGATTGTGGCACAGGAGGGTGGGCCCACCTTGACTGCCAGCTTCCCCCAGTCAGGCTTCACAATCATGCCAGGACAGAGCCCAGGAGACATCCCGACAGGGCCAGCATGAGGCGGGCCGGGCTGTGACAGGCATCCTGTGGTGGACACTTGGGGGCTGAAGGTGGTGCCACCACCATCAAGCAGAGCTGGAGAACATGGGAGCGTGACTTCAGGCGGGTGGAAACAGGGGCCAGGCCTCTGACAGTGCAGGAGCTGGTGGGGTCGCGTCCTTCTTTCCTCTGAGCAGACTGAGTTGGGGTTTTACCTGCAACTGAAGGACCCTTCCCGTGCGGTTCTCTTGAGTCTCTGTGTCCTTACGGACCTCAGCCCGGGAAGAAGAGGGTGCATCAGCTTTCAGCACACACGCAGAGAATATGCCCACATCGTAAAGTCAGAAGCGGTGACAGCTGGGCTTAGGCTTATTGGCCATTTACATATTCCAAAAGTAGCAGAGGCCTGAAGCTTTCTGACAATCTTCAAAACTAAGAATAAATATTTTCTCACCCTGCGGTGGTTAAATTGTCTCATCGTTAACCAAAGGGAACCCCTTCCTACTGCTCCTGACCCTTTGGAGACAACCCCACAAGTCTTTGGTAGCTGCCTTGCTGTTTTGGCACAACAGATGCCTCCAACTAATCTTGAAAACTAATTTCCCACACCTGGAACCAGCAGATTTCCCCAGGATCATGGCCAGGCACACGGGGGAGCTCGGGAGACCCCAGCTGTGCACCGTGTTCGCTCACTGCTGCCGGGCTGGCCTCGCTTCTAAGTCTTTCTGTAAACAGAGCAAGTGACACGCAGTTTTTGAAATGGAAAAAAGGTGAAAGACATTGAGTTCATAAGATTTTCGATTCAAACTTTATGTTGCACAACGTTACTCTTCCTCACCTGCTTCTTTCCCTCTTCTCTTCACTGAAAATTCCACTTCTGCAACATCAATTGACTCTCTCATTCACTTATCCCACAGCACACACAGCTTCAAAATAAAACTTCTTATATTAGTACTGAAAATAAGACTGCTGAGTGAAGTCTATATTCTCCCTGCAGTTCTGTATGTCTTAGAAAATATTCTAACAAGCACATACAGTCCAGATACCGTCTCCTGAAATGTCAGCCTGCGAGTCAACGCTAAGTCAGTTGAAATAATCCTTCTGTCTGTGCGGTTATGTAACCAACTCATCCTACAGTGAGGGTCATTAATTTCTTTTGTATCAAATTATAAACTGCTTGGAATATTACATTTTATGAGGTGGTCATTGTCTAGTTCTGGGTAGGATACATTTGATTTCCTTGATCTAATAATGTGTTAATGCTTCTTTTCAAGGTTGTAAATTTGAAAACTTTGTACATTAATTTTATTAAGCCTTTTAGGTTGATGTGTTTATTAAAATATGTTCACAATGACAACCATTCAAAGGGTTTTTCTTTGCCCAGAGTTAATAATCGATCTTTGCATTTTTAATGAAATAAAACGGCAATTACTGAAAAAGAGTAGAATAAAGATAATGCTATATGAAATTATAGTCCAGAGAAAATGCAATGAAGCCTGCCACTGTGTTTTTGAAATAAATTATTCTACCCAGATTTGATGTAAGAGGCCAGGATAAAACTGGAATTCTTGTATGACTCAGTCAGGTTTCCATTCTGCATAATAAGTATACCCAGTTTCCCATTTGTCACTTTTCAGTGCTGTGTGTGTGTGTGTCTGTGTGTGTGTGTGTGTGTGTGTGTGTGTGTGTGTACTGCCCTCTTTCAGCTAACTTGGCCAAACTGTAACCAGTCTTTAAACGAAGCACATCATTAGTTTGAGTTGCCCAAGATGGAGCTGCCAGCTATTCATGAGGTATTAAACCATATCCCCACCATCTGGATGTGCGAAGTATTCATATACATGATTATAAAAACTATTTTCCTTTAGGGATAAAAGTTTTCTTCTGATTGTTCTCAAACATATAGCACATGTCTCTCCAATATTTAGACACTGGGGGATCAATGGTTCTGTTCAAATGACAAGATATTGGAATGTGTCTGCTTCAGTATTTTACAGTATCTGATTCTTAGTTGAATTTTACCAATATTTTTAATAAGCTTTATTCTGTGTGGACATTACAGCTTTTCAACATATTGTTCTACCATTCGGGGTTTGGCAATTACTTTATGCATTTGGCCTAGAGACTCCTAGAGTGAAAATAAGGCGCAGTGCTTGAATGTAACAGCCTCGTCCTGATGTATTTGGCCTCGTGTAAAATTAAGAAGCTAACGTTTTCCCCCTTCCTCATTGCTCCGAACTGTATCAGTTGTTCCTGAGCACTGCATAACTGTATTTCCAGCAAGGATTACACAGATATTTCTGTCGAGCTACATGTCCTGCAGGGCTGTTCTGTGGTCTTCCGATCAGTAAAAATGTAATAACATTTTCACATAGTCAATATTTAATTCTGTAAATGCAACTGGTAGTTGTAATCTAGGTTATTAACCACACGGTGATTTATGATAGAGGGCAGACAGCGGCGGGGGCAGAGCACTGGGGAAGTCCTCTGGTGACAATAAAAAGGTTATAAATTTCATAGCTCTGCCTGAGAAATGTATTTATATCCTATATTAAGAATAGCTTTTTATAAATTTTAATGATCCATGTTATTAATGGGGCTGTCATCATCACTGCCTATATGAGACTACAGTCCTTGGGTTTTTTTCTTTTACTTTTCCATCAGCTGAAGGTCTGGTAGAAAAAAAAAAAAAAAACGCTCTTATTAGCTATTTGCCAAAAACATCTTTAAGAGTTATAAGCCTATCATTGTTTCCCTGGACTGCTCAGCCTGTGCACAGTAGTTTGCATAAAGTTTTATGACCAAGGCAAAGGTCGGGCTAATTGGATAGAGCACAATTGGTGCTCTATCATGTTTACAAAGGCCAAGTCAATATGCTGAAATAAAAGCAGGGCAATATCAAAAAGAGAAACTTGCATGTGGAAATTGTCCTTCTCTCTGGTTCCCTGTTCACTTGCCGAGAACCCACTTGATTTCCAGCTATGCATGTGAATGCCTGCACACTCCTGCCCAACAGCAGCTCCCCACACCTCCAAAAAATGTCACAGTCTACATAAATCCCCTTTGCACGCTTTCTGTCTCATGAGAGGAATGAACAGAAAGAAGTGCATGAGAGGAATGAACAGAAGGAAGGACGGTCCCTACCTAGCAAGGCAGGACCAGCTCACAGGGCTGAGGTGCTCACAGCTGGCTTGCTCTGCAGTGCTTTCTGCACTCAGATGTTTGCAAATCTCCTAAATACTTGAGAAAATTTTCAAAATTGGTCCAGAGACTTTTCCTGCAGAAAACGTATGGTTGATGGAGAATGGGCTGTTTCTAGTTACACATTTTTGGTGTCTACCTTCTTCCCAGATATTCCTCCAAGGATTAGGAGGGCTACAAGAATTATCCAAAGAGGCTGATTAAAACGAGCAAAGAAACAAACAAAATTCATGTGGAATTATTTTGGTCATTACTCTTTACGTAGGAAATTAGTTTATAGCATAAAGTACAACTTTGTTCCAGTTGAATTTGCAGAGGGCTAATATTTTTACATAAATTTTTCAGCTGTTAAGGAGTTTCTTTGTATAGACAACACAGAATCTGTTTGAAAAACTTTAGTATATGGTTGTTTTTACTTTTGAGCTAAAAAACACGTAGACTAAAACGTCTACATGGTTTTAATAAAGAGGTACATATTCATCGTATTAGAGAAGACAGTGTTTTCCCCCCAATATCTTTATCATCTAAAAGAAAATCACCATATCATGAACATGAAAGTGAGTTTATTGGAGTCTGATTTATTTTTTCTCTTTTTTCTGTGGTGATTGTTGAATCAGAGATAAGGCATGTGGAATCTGGGCTCAATGAAAATACAGGGATTTTTTTTTCTTTTTTCCCCTTTTTATTTTCTCTTGCTTCCCTTTCCTGACTCCCTCCTTTTTCCTCTCCTTTCTGTCTTCTGTCCTTTCTTTCCTCTGCTCCCTTTCTCTCCACGGGTGTGAGAAGCACAGCTGAGTGCAGCTCGGATCGCTGGTAAACTGTGGCTGTGGAAGAAAACCCAGGCAGCCGAGCACAGCCAAGCTCCCAGCCCACTTCTTTCTTCCTCTCTCCCACCACCTGCCTCCACATCTTGTACCTTTCCACTCTCAGGAAGGGAAAGTGCTGTTTATTCGCCAAACCAGGCCCTGTGCTGGGCAAGAAGGGCACAGACCAGATGAAAGCGGGGTCTCCCCCTCTGCCCCGGGACTCGAGAGGCACGGTGACATCCAGAGCGGGAAGGTTGCTGCCCAGCCTGCCGTCGTCTGACCTCGCGTTCTCTTTGCAGAGTTTCCCTGAAGAGCCTCCACTCTGAAAACCCTGGATGAGCCATTAGGAGTTGACCGAGGACGTCATGCAGGAAAGGGAGGAGGTGCCCGGTGCACAGACAGACCTTCCCACGCATCTGCGGCTCTCCCAGCAGGCTTGCTAGGCCGCGTCTTCAGTGGGGCCCATTTCATTTGATTTTTCCTCTTTGTAGGATTCAAACACTTGCTCCTAAGTTCCTTTCCATGACTCCTTCCACTCGCATCATGTCAAATCCCCACAATACCCCCGTTTTTTAAAACACCTCTTTCTTTCACTTAAATCTGTATCCCATGGGTGTCCAGGTCCTGGATGCTGAACCTCTACCCAAATTATCTTTTCAAGCCATATCTCTGAAAATGTGCGGATGCTGAACTCACTAATACGACTGTATATATTATATTTCTCCACCATGCACAAAGGCTAGCAATCTGTGTGCTATACCCTAAGCTTTCATTTTGTAAATGTCAGAGTGGAGAAGTTAGGCAGTGTTCAAGAGCAAGGCCCCTGGAGGCCTGCATCCCATTTCATCATCTGCCAGCTGTGATTCCCAACCTCTCTGTGCCTCAGTTTCTTTCTCTGTAAAATGGGATGATGATAATATCTACCTCATGGGGTTGTTTCAATTATTAAGAAGTAATTTTTGAAAGTGTTTACAACAGTGTCTGGCATATACTGACTGCTCAGTATTATAAGCCGGTATTATTCTAATGCAATGGTTCTCAACCAGAGGAGGAGGGGGATGATTTTGCTCTCAAGGGGACACTTAGCAACCTCTGGTTGTCACTGAGGTTTTTGGTTGTCACATTGGAGGGCCAGTGCTACTGGCACCAAGTGGCTAGAAGACAGGGGGCAGCTGAACATGCTGCGTGCACAGGACAGCCCTCAGTAAGGAATGATCTGGCCCAAAACATCAACAGTGTTGATGTTTGGATAATAACAAAAGTCGATCATTTTTACAAAGTATAAAAATGAATGAACAATAATAACTTTAATAGCTAAATATAAACTTGTTTCTGTTTTATAAAATTTTAACTCACTAAAAGTAACTACTCAATAAAAGCATAATGATTCTCTTTACTCATGTGTTTATCTAGATTAAAGATAATTTAACCATTTTCTACCTAAAAATAGTCATTAATAGTACTCCTTGTATTTCTCAGACTAAAGTGACATGAGACTATTCTAAATATTTCCTCTATTAAACATTTGACTCATTTGAAAAATACTTCCCAGTGGAAAAGTAACTTTGAACACAAGCTCATTGCACAGAATTCTCTTCAGTGTTAGAGGAGAAGCTCGTGTGCAATCACGACCTGTCACTTTTGAACAAGCCATGATCATGTTTTCATGAAACCAATTACCTAGCAAAGAAGCCAAAAAATGAAAAAATGGAGTTACCGTTCTACCCCATGGAAATAGCCAGAAAAAAAAAAATCTCCTCATGCCATACACTTTATTTTAAGTCCATTTCAACTCCTTATGTTGTTTTTAATTCTATTTTTCTACATATCCTGAGGATTAGAAAATGATGTATTTTTAAGGGAAAAAAAGTTGATGTGCCTATAAAAGTCCTTTAAAGTGTTTAGGGTTAATATGATGCACAGTGACAATCTGAGTGTTTGTGTAAAAATATTAGGATCTGAATCTGAGTGAATGAAGACTCTGTTGAAGACCCCAAACCATAACACAGTTTTTACATTCATGGGGAGAGAGTCGTCCTTTTGACGTCATTGTTCAGGAAGCTGGGTGTTACAATCGGCAGAGCTAAGATGTTAGAACCGGTCCTATGTTCAAGAATCAGGCTCTCTAGATACGAGCTGTATGGCCTTGAACCAGCTATAAAAATTGCTTTGAAGTTGGAGCTTTCATATGCTATATTAAGACGACTCTAACTAAATTTTCAATAACTTGAGCAAAACAAACACCTAGCAAAACACCTCTGCATGCCATAGGCGCTCATGTAAATGTTAGTCTCCTCCCTACAGCAAATCATAAATATGCTATGGTAGGGCTCACTGTCCATAAACTCAGATGTGTGATAGCACATTTCCTGCATCCCCGCATCTATAGATGCATGCCTCTGCTGTGAATGCGTTACAGCTCAGCGTGGAATGAGAGGAAAGTTTCATGAGCACCTCCCAGTTCACAGCGGTTAGTTGAAGTGCGAGGTGAGTGACGTGCCTGAGTGTGCATAGTTGGTACAGGGCTAGAAACACTTTTTAAAATTCTGGCTGTGGGGTCATAAAAACTGTATGGAATAATCTTATGTTTGTCTTTGGAAATCTCATGCTCCTTGGGAATGCGGCAGGCATCACACCCTGTGAAAATGCACAAATGGTGCACCGCTAGAATCCTTGCCAAACTCTCTCGGGGCAGCGTTCTGTGTATGGCAGGTCTGGACACATAGGAGGGAAGGGACGTGATGGGCCACGAGCAGAGACGGGTGCCGTGGGCAGAAGGAGCAAAAGATATAACCGTCTACATTGACGGTAACACACAGCAGGGGAGTGGGAAAACAGCATGCAGACAGTTCCAGGAAAACTCTGGAACTAAGCGCTGAATCTAATGCAAACTGTCCGGGGTTGAAATGGGAAGCCCTAGGAAATGAGACTTTCCTCAGGATATGAATGGCTTCCCTGGGCCAGATGGGCACAGACTCTAGTTTCTTTAAGAAAATTGTGAAAACAGTAGAAGCTATCTTTCCTGTCTTTGAAACAAGAAGTTATAAAATATATTATAGACTGCAGAACAATTAAAATCCCACAGTGGAAAATAAGTTCAATGGGACCTTATAGAGCTGCCACATTTTAGAAAGATTAAATTTTGGGGGGTTTTTTGTTTGTTTGTTTTTTGGTGAATTTCTACCTTTGTTGACTTCAGAAATACATATGTTCTATACTTGGGAACATGAGTTTAAATATTCAGATATAATGTTTTCACTTATTGGAGGGAGCTAAAGGTGAATGAATCAATTCACACACATACATACACACACACACACACACACACAAAACAATAACAACAACAACAACAACAACAAAAACCAAAAAAAACGGGGGGGAGGGGAGAGGAAGATATAACAACCACAATTTTTTTGAAGTTCTTACAACAAGAAAATGGAGGGGACACACTGGGGTGGGAGGGGGGAGAGAGAGGAGGGAAGGAGGTTTCGGTGATGGGACACAATAATCAACTACATTGTATATTGACAAAATAAAAATAATAAAAAATAAATAAATAAAAATAAATTAAAAAAATAAATATTCAGATATAGACTAGAATATGTACATAACATCCACAGATACTGCAGCAAGGCTTCCCCGTGGAAGCAGATAATGGTCAGTCAGGGAAACTCTTCCATCACTGCTCAGTGGTCTGGGGTATCCCATGAGCAGTTCCTGGGCTAACTGTGTCTTGCCGACTGGGGTGATCACAGCGCAGCCACATGGGGGAGGTTTCATTGTGACTGTCTAATGAAGGGATGGTAACACTCCTTCACAAAGGAGTAACAAGGACGTCTCAAGCACTCCTCTGTTTGCTAGCACGTGTGTTCCCATATTTATTCCTAAAGAAGGAATGTGGCCCCCGCCCAGCTGTGGAGAGATGACACTGTGAGCCTATCTCTAGGCCACATCAATGGTGTCCCCTTGTTTGTATTATTTTTTCTCCACGACCTTTGTTTGGTGAATTGCTAGGTGTTTGCATATTTTCTGCCTGTGCTGTTTTCCAGCTGGACACTGGGCTCTTGATGGAAAGGCTTTGCTTCTTCTTTAATCCCCAGGAGATGCCTCGTCAACAGTTTTCAAGCCCTACCTATGTGTTTAGTGAATCATTTTTTCTGACTAATTCAAAATATAGTCTTACTCAAGGT
Source organism: Galeopterus variegatus (assembly GCF_000696425.1). Taxonomy (NCBI): domain Eukaryota; kingdom Metazoa; phylum Chordata; class Mammalia; order Dermoptera; family Cynocephalidae; genus Galeopterus; species Galeopterus variegatus. The sequence continues at coordinate 36,339 of NW_007736929.1, forward strand.
AGTTAATTCCATTTTGTAATAAAGGGGAACATTGTTATTTTAGTCAGGTCAGTGGTTGGAAATATTATCCAAGCCACATTTCTCTGGGCACCTGGAGGACCGAATTATGGGACAGTGACCTGCACTGCAGCCTCCTATACCACCTGTAGCATGCTCTCCTGTGCCTGCTAGGTGCTCCACAAATGCTTTGTGGCTTGATTTGACCTCCTGGTAAATATACATTCAAGACTAGAATAATTTATGTGCACTAATGAGAACACAGCCTACTGTTTGAAAAATGCATGCAGGGAAAATGAGAATAAACACGAAGTAGATAGATTTCAGCCACTGGTTTTCAAGTGCTCAGTAAGTAGGAATCCATCGTCATCATCTTTGCTGTGACATTTCTTTAGAGGTCAAGGGGGCTCACAAAAACAAACAGAATGAGCCTCCATCCAGTCGAGATCTCTGTACAAAGTAGTCAAGACCTGGAGTCAGGTCATGGTGCAATTCTACCAGGCGAGGTTCAACTGTCTTATAAAACCTGCATGCATAGAAAAGTAACAAATAACTCAATGTCACTTTTGAAATTTGCACTCAGAAGCTCAATACAGAGTTTTAATTAATGCTGTGATAATGCTCACATGTAAGGGTGAATCCACTCATCGTCCTAGTAGTTTGCTTTACGATGCTTGGGCGTTGGGGTTGCAAACTTGGTGTGTGCTGGCTGGTGCTCTCATCCTGAATTACATGCAAGGGGCTGTGAGCTGGCACAGCCTTACACCAGGAGGACGACACTCGACAGGTGGTTACTGCAAGGAAATAGACATCATCTATTTCACTCATCAACATTAGATAGTTTGCTAATGTCACTGCTAAATATCATTTTTTTTTCCTTTTGGTGAAGTTACAGTCACACTAATCAGCATAATTAATGTGGGTCATGAGCTCTCATCAGAATTGCCTCTGTTGAAAAATCACTGCCCACCGTGTTACATGGTCCTGCCATCTCATAAACTACTCCCGCTCTTGGGTCTTCCTTCTGTGCCCTTCCCAGTGGGTTGTCAATGACGGCTGCGTCACTCACTTTTCCTTTTGCCACACCATCTCCCTCTGTGTGGCCATCTGCTATGTCTTCTCTCTCTCCATCCAGGGTAACACAGCCTGATCAATCTTCCAAAACACTGCATGGAGTTCTTTGCACAAGCCCTTCATGGAGCTGCACAGCACTTAGGGGAGTGTGTACGTCATGCACGCATCAATGAAATTAACGCTACTCAGGGCACGTGACTTGAAAATATTTTGGAGGCATGTTCTACACTTGCATGAACCGGGAGTGAGAATCCTGTAGTTTGTACCCTTAGAGGTGGTGCTTGAAGCCTGATCTCTGAAGACTTCATTCAGCTATTACGTAGGATTTTTGATTGTCTGGTGCCAGTTGTAATGGAATTGTATCTGGCAGTAGTGACATCTACCATAAGTAAGCATTTCATGTAAGGTGTGGTCAGAGAACTTTGCGAAGCAGAGCTGGGCTTCTTCGAGCTTATGGAGTGTGCCACACTAAGCATTCGGGGCCTCGTTTTCTTCATAACCTGGTAGTGAGGTATGTGGGAGCCCCTAACTCTCACCAGCATCAAACATTTTGGAGAGGATCCAGATGAGAATCTCAGTTAGCAGAACAAAGTGGCTTAGATCAGTTTATTGGGTTGAAATGGGTAGAAAAGCTACTTTGAAACAACATATTTCAGGATGGACCTTGAAGAATGAAAAGGATTCAGCTAGTCAGAAACGGTCAGTAAAGGCATTCTAGATAGTGGGAAAAGAAACACGAGCCAACACCTTCACAGAGTTCAGGGTGCATACAAGACCCTCAGAGGAGGTAAGGCTGGAAACGTGGTTGAGCCTCAGAGTGTGGAGAGCCAAGAGTGGAGGGAGCGCCGCATCACACTTTGCGTCGTGTTAGCACGTGCGAGCCTGTGTTGGTGTGCTCCTGGTGCACACATCTTTCTGCGGAAGGTGGAGCTCCATGATGTTTGCTTGTACAAAGCAGCTCAAGGACATGTGTTCGGAGCACTGATCTGGCTACCTTCTCTAGGATGCGTGGAGGGGAGAAGAGGACAAAAACCGGTGGGTCATGCTGGAGGAAGAAAGGAGTAACTTCACCGTCCCAAGAAGGCCACCAAAGGAAGGACTGGAATGTAGGGTGGCTCTGGAGAGGGCAGAACCTTGTAAAACAGGGCTGTGGGGGTTTTCTCTCTCAATATTTGTGACCTGAGGACTAAGCACAGTCATCCAAAGAGAAATAGAAATGACCCACAAACATGGTAATAGAAGCAGAAGCAGAAATCGAGCCAAAGATAAATGGCAACCGATATAACGGGTGGCACACAGGTAAATCATGGGAATAGAAAAATGGGGATGTGGAAATTAGAAGATCCAGAGAGGAAAGAGGATTGGTGAGAGAACATAAGAGATGAGAATTTAGGGTTAGGCTCTCTAAACTAAACTGATGATTAATGAAAATATCCAGCTGACATTTTCTACCTGCCGAGATTAACTGTGTGATTTCTTGATCAAAATTCAGAGTAGGGCCGGCCCAGTGGCGCAATGGAGAGTGCGCCGCTTGGGAGCATGGCGGCGCTCCCGACGAGGGTTCAGATCCCATGTGGAGACTGGTTCCCGCTCACTGGCTGAGCGTGGTGTGGGCGCAACACAGAGGGTTGCGATCCCGTTGCCGGTCAGTAAAAAAGACAAAAAGGAAAAAAAAAATTCAGAGTAGATTTGAGAATCTCTAATCTATAGGTGGTAGCTGGAGGTTTTGGAACTTCTGTGGCTTCAGGGTGACTGTTTTGCGTACAAAGCAAAATGGGTCCGAGTGACAGTTAGCTGAGATCTGAGGAGCTGTGATGGACACGAGGGGTGACAGAAATCAGAGGCAGAGGAGAGGAGAGGGGGTGGCCCTCTGTGCTTCATAACAACCTTGAGCCACGGCAGATGCGGTGACAGAGGATTTCATGAGTGCTCTAGGTAGAAAGGGGTGTCTCTCTCTCTCTCTCTCTCTCTGTGTGTGTGTGTGTGTGTGTGCAAGTCACCTGGTAATGACTCCCCGACCCGCTTGTCCCCACGAGCACAGCAGCTCTTTAAACATTCTTCTTTTAATGCTTTAAAGATCTCACCTATCTTCTTGACTTTTAGAACAACCACCACCAGAAGCAGCGACAACCAAACCTGCCCACCGCGGCTTCGCCCCTTTGGCTGGAGAGGGGACTTCCTCTTCCTCTGGCAGGGTGAGCGGGGCCTCGCCAAGCCCAGAGGCCTGGCTGCGCGTTTCCTCCGCGTGTCATGCTCACAGCCTGTGCCTCCGAGGAAGGGAGGGCAGGCAGGTGAGGGCAATGGGGGACACCGTGGTTCTCAGAGCATCCTGTGATGAGAAAACTCAAAGAGAAAGAGATTGTCAACCACTCAGACTAACGTGGCGGGGACGTGGCTGGTCCTGCTTGTCCCTGAGGCATGTTCACAATTGTAGACTGCAGTTCTAGTCAAGCCATTGAAGTAGAGGCTGTTTTTCAATGACAAGGCAAAAAAAATGGAGGACTTACCTGAAGAGAATTGACGGTGAAAAGAGGCAGAGAGGATGGGACCTGGCATCTTGTTCAACACCGAAGGCCTGAGCACGATTCCTTGTCAAGGGCAGGACCCTGGTGGGATCCACACACCTGTTCTTACTCCCAACCCATCTCTTTCCAAACCACAAACCTGGCCATGCAGGACTGTGCAGCAGAGCCCCACGTGGCCCCACTGTCTAGGAAGGAAATCCATGTCAGTCTTAGCACCCCCGCCGAGCCCCTGCCTGCTCAGCTGGCCAGTCACCCTCTGACCCAGTCCCCGTATGCAATGCAGAAACCACATGGTGATGGCTGGGGCAGTGCCAGCCCCTCCTACCTGGGCCTGTGTGCCCCTCACTCTTAGCCCTGCTCTCCTCTCCCATCCGGTGCCTTCCAGGGTGGCCCAGCGTGACCTCCGGCCTTCTCCCTCCAGGCCACACCCCTTCATGACTACATCCATTCACAGGCCTGCTTGGCTTTTGTGGTCCTCTGGGAAGTCCCACGCTCATGAGTGTTGAGCTTTTTCTGACCTCAAAGACTTGGTTTTGGAGACATTCTGTGTGTGGACTCAGCTAAGGTTCTGTGGCCTCAGAACCACAGAAACCTGCCCTTGCCCCAGAGCTGCCAATGAAACGGGCCCCTCCTATGGGTTACCTGCCACCCATTGGCAAAGGAAGACATTCCTGCAGAGACCAGTGCGGGAACCCCGTGGTCTTCAGCAGCCTCCCCCTTCCCCCACTGACCCCGATGGAGTGACCCCTCTCCTCACCAGTGCCCTGGAGCCTTCTGTGCATGGTCTTGGATTCCACACTGTCCTGTCCTGGGCAGTGATGTCCAGGTCTCAAGTGAACATTTGCATTTCTGAGATTTTTCAGGTCAGGGGCTGTTTCTTATCAGCTCTTTATCCTGGAGAAACAATAAGTGCTCTGAGAACATTTGTTAAATAAGCAAATGCAGAAATGTCCATGTCTCATAACAAGTGAAGACTGAGCTAAAGAAAATTTGATTACTGATAGTAATGACAAAATAACGTAGCCAACAAAAGAAAGCTAACTATGCTAGTCAGTGTTCTAAGTTGTCTGAGTCCATTAACTTACTGAATCCTCACCATAATTCTACGAGTTAGAGATTATTTTCCTCTCTACTTTGCTAGTGAGGAAATCAGGGAGTAGACAGACAGAGTAACTTGGGCAGATTCACACAGCTAGTGAGAAGCCCAGGGGATCTGGACTCACACTGGACTGTCTGTCTCCAGGTAAGGTCAAAATGGAATTTCATTTATCAATTTAAGGGACTCATTGTTAAAAGGGATGTATAATCATCTGACACAGAAGTTGCAAAAGTTAATTGTTTTGAGCATATTGGACAGTCCAGTCCGTTATGACGTTTGGTTTGCCTCCCTTGAAACTCAAATATTTAACCTGCCCAAATGGCATTCATCAGTAGGTAGTGAATGAATTCTAGTACACTGGGGTAACGGCTCCCAAGACTGTGTTGACTCCATTTCGATCATTTACTTAGTTCATGACGGAACAGATTAAAAGAAAAAAAAATGGGAAAATTGTTCCAATTATTTGTGCTGTATTCAATATCAGAATGCTCCTATGGGCTAAATTTAGCTCAGTTGCAGAAGGACTTTCTAGGGAGATAAGAGAAATAAAATAAAAAGAGAGGGAACAGAATGCATGGGTGCACTCGGCAACGAAACGAACAAGAACACGGGCAGGTTTAGGCAAACGCTACGCCCTTTCCTACCTCTGTGTTTTCCAAGGGAAACTCCCGCAGTCGCACCTGCAGTTCCTTATTCTGCACCTGTGCCCACCTCTTCCTGTTCAATTAACCCTTTACAGAATCAAAATCGACTTTGTCTTCTAAGTGGCCAGTCACGTTTTTGATATTTTTGAAAGAAAACAAGCTGTAGTTTGCCAACCCAATCGACTTCTATTTTAATAAAATCTAGTTAAAGCCCAAGCTGAATAGGATTTACATACATAGAGTGGAAGGAGTCCCAAGAAAAAGAGCTTCGGATCTGTCTACCACGTGGGAATGAAGCAGAGGACCCATGAAAACGTAGTGTGAAATTGCCAATTTCAGTTACTTCTGACACCCTAGGAAGACCCCAAGAAGTGAAACGGGCCCCAAGAACAGGTTTTCCAGAAGCAGCCAATTGAATATGGGGGGCATTCGTCCTGTGTTTAACTTTTCTATAAGTTTTCAGAGAGGCTGCAATTAGGCTGCAAAAATCACGCTTTCAATGTTTTTATTTAATTAATTAATTATTTTTTATCTAAGAAGCGAGCCCCTTTTCATTCCAGAGCTCTTCTTCTGTGAAATCAGATTGATGGTTTTGATCAGATTTTAGTCGGGAGTCATTTACAAGTTTTTAAAAATTTGTTATTATTCATTCCTCTTTCACATTCAGACTGATAAACTGGTAAGTGTACAATGGACACTGATGAGGAAGAGAGTGGTCTTCGGCGCACTGGGCCAGCAGGGCACTGGTGCTGCCTCGACTGCAGCACTTACCCAGCGACCCGTCTGCATTTCCTGATGCAAAGCCGGCAGCGCTCTCAGGCTTCCTCCCAAGGCAGTCCTGCCGCAGACCATCCCACGTTCACCACGCAGAGTCAGCAGTGGAGACTCCATATTTAACACCATTCATCTCCTATCTCTGCTTGTAGTCTCAGTCCTCTCTGGCTTGAGGGACCCCTTTCCTCGCAGCAATGACTGTAAGATTTAGAGGAAAATGCTTTCTGCCTTAGCTGAGCTGCCACGAGGCAGCTGTTCTTTCAAAAAGGAGGTTGGCTTCACAGAATCTTCTCACCCTGAAATAACAGAATCCTCCCTCCGCTCTGCCTAATACAGAAGAAACCTGCCCTCCTAAGCACAGCCCCAACCTGTCCCCCCTGACTGCTGGGAAGCTCGCCAATCGCCGGGTGCCCCAAACACCTTTATTTGAGTTATTGTTGTCTTTTGGTTTTGATTTTGATTTTCTTATGAATGTTGATTTGTTATCATAATCAAATTATCATAAGCTTAGTAGCTTCACTGGTCCTACCCATCAATCTAGAAATAACTGATGGGCTCAACAATATTCTGAAAGTAATTTGCCTAATGATTTTTGTGTTGTCCTTATTTTCGGTTATTAAAGTGAAAACATTCATGATGTCAGAAATTTTGATTTCCTCCAATTTTCACAGTGTAGTTTACTGAAAGTTCATTTTTATAGTGTCTAGGCTGATGGAAGTTCTGCATGTGTCCCTATTCAGAAATCTGTATTACCAAGAGTAGATAAATTATTTTATTTAATTGTCCAATCTCTACAGATGACTTTAAAAGTTTTAAAACAAACTGTAGGACTCATCTACTTTCAGAAATTGTGTATAGAGATTTCCAAACTTGAGTTGACAAAACCAGCCAGAAAAAAAAAAAATTGAGAAAAGTGACACCCCATACAAAACTTCTAAAGTCATTCACTCTACAGGGATACTTCAAAAAGTTCTTGGAAAAATACACAATTCATAACTTTACATGAACTTTTTGAAGAACCCTCCGGCACATATATTTTGTGTTTATGTCACAAAAACAATATCTCATTTTAATTAGCATCATTGATTCCCTATATTTTCCTGAAATCTATTTCTATAATTGATGCTGTCATTTCTTTCTTCCAAATTTCTATCTAAACTCATCATTAAGTTTACTAATTTTTACTGTTCCATGCGGTTTGCAGAATCATGATTTTAGGAGGAAGGAAGACTGATTCTTAGATAAAAATATTTCAGACTTCCTGTAATTCTGGAGTTCTAAGAGCCCCAGCATCACCTATTCACTTTTGTTGGTTGGCAGGTGAGCACTCAAAAGGAAGTGTTCAGGAGGGGACCTCCCACTGGAAAAAGGTGTGGCCCAGGAGGGCCCCAACATAGGCATGCACAGTCGCAGGCGTGTTGCCCAAGGGGCACGGAAGAAATGTGATGAGGCTCAAGTCCTGCTGTGCGTGGGTGTGTGCTCGTGAGTGTATACGTGTCTCTTCCAGAGACAGAGAGGGACAAGCAGAGGTGATGGGAGACCACTTTTCATGGACAGATCTCTGCTACGTGAGCTGTCCTTCAAGACATGGGACAGCCAGTGTTATGGGATGGATTGTGTCCCTCCAAACATCTATATGTTGAAATGCTAACCCCCAGCACCTCTGTTTATTTGGAGATAGGGTCTTTACAGAGGTAATGAATCAGAGTGAGGTCACTAGAGTGTCCTCACCTGATGTGACTGGTGTCCTTGTAGGAAGCAGAATTTGGTGCTCCCAGGATTGGAATTCATGGCAAAGGTCTGAGATAAAGACAGGGAAGATGTAGATTTTGGAGATGCCAGCAGATGGGTAGCAGTGAGGTCACTGCATGGGAGAGAGTTGGTCCAGGGACAGAACTCGGGGGCAAGCAACAGCCCCAGGAAGTGGACAGAAGGCAGAGCCTGAGGACAGGAGCCAGCCCAGGGGTGTGTGGCAGTCACAGAGGGAAGTCAAGGGTCCAGGACCAAACAGGGTGTGGACATTTTAATAACTTTCCTCTAGAAGTTTCCCAGCGACGCTGCTTGACTTGTACACCTGTTGTTGCAAAGCTCAAATGGAAGTTGCATTTAAATGCAGAAAAACAAATTCTGCTAACTTTTCTAGCTCCTCATGTCTGCGGTCCAGGTGCACGAGGTGAGGGCTTTCCAATCACCAGCTTTCCACATCTCTTTTTATCACTTCCAAAGTATTTAGAATCTGTCTCCTCAACATAGCTAGGTGTATTTTAGCAAATACAGACCATTCAAAGGCTCAGGGTGGATTTATTTACAGAATCTCAAAGGGGGTTGGAAATTCACAGGAGCCATAAATATTGATGTGTGGGTGATGGTTACATGGATCAGTACCTTTTATTGTTGGAGTAAACATTTTTGAAGTAATTCTTTTTCTGTAAAAAATGAGTACACCAGTAACTATGGCAAAATAGTGATATTTGAATAGGAGCATAAATAAGTAAATTGTTGAAATCACATTTTATATGCAATATTAACCACGCAGGTCATGCAGAAGCTGTGATATCATTATTTCAGCTATTTCCTTAGTTTTATTTTTATTCTGTATAAAGTTGGTGCTCCTTGCTGGGGGTTGGGGGTCAAAGGGGTACTGGTTAAAACTGGCTGCCCCCCCCC